>NW_027195531.1:0-170969 GCF_038502225.1 Cherax quadricarinatus | reverse complement strand
GTCTCTTCTGCTTCTATCAACTTTTCTGTACTCGACTGAAGAAGCCTACTGTGTAGGCGAAACGTTTCGAAATAAAGATACCTAACTGTTGCATATGTGTCTTACCTAACACAGTGTAGAGATACAAATAATCAAAGACTCGTAACAGTAGCATAATGTACAGAAGCAGAAGCAACCTTCGCCCTCACACTGACTGCTAACACTAAACGTACTAAAGTAATAACAGTAGCATAATGTACAGAAGCAGAAGCAACCTTCGCCCTCACACTGACTGCTAACACTAAACGTACTAAAGTAATAACAGTAGCATAATGTACAGAAGCAGAAGCAACCTTCACCCTCACACTGACTGCTAACACTAAACGTACTAAAGTAATAACAGTAGCATAATGTACAGAAGCAGAAGCAACCTTCACCCTCACACTGACTGCTGACACTAAACATACTAAAGTAATAACAGTAGCATAATGTACAGAAGCAGAAACAACCTTCACCCTCACACTGACTGCTAACACTAAACATACTAAAGTAATAACAGTAGCATAATGTACAGAAGCAGAAGCAACCTTCACCCTCACACTGACTGCTAACACTAAACATACTAAGGTAATAACAGTAGCATAATGTACAGAAGCAGAAGCAACCTTCAGCCTCACCCTGACTGCTAACACTAAACATACTAAGGTAATAACAGTAGCATAATGTACAGAAGCAGAAGCAACCTTCACCCTCACACTGACTGCTAACACTAAACATACTAAGGTAATAACAGCAGCATAATGTACAGAAGCAGAAGCAACCTTCACCCTCACACTGACTGCTAACACTAAACATACTAAAGTAATAACAGTAGCATAATGTACACAAGCAGAAGCAACCTTCACCCTCACACTGACTGCTAACACTAAACATACTAAGGTAATAACAGTAGCATAATGTACAGAAGCAGAAGGAACCTTCACCCTCACACTGACTGCTAACACTAAACATACTAAAGTAATAACAGTAGCATAAAGTACACAAGCAGAAGCAATCTTCACCCTCACACTGACTGCTAACACTAAACATACTAAGGTAATAACAGTAGCATAATGTACAGAAGCAGAAGCAACCTTCACCCTCACACTGACTGCTAACACTAAACATACTAAGGTAATAACAGCAGCATAATGTACAGAAGCAGAAGCAACCTTCACCCTCACACTGACTGCTAACACTAAACATACTAAAGTAATAACAGTAGCATAATGTACAGAAGCAGAAGCAACCTTCACCCTCACACTGACTGCTAACACTAAACGTACTAAAGTAATAACAGTAGCATAATGTACACAAGCAGAAGCAACCTTCACCCTCACACTGACTGCTAACACTAAACGTACTAAAGTAATAACAGTAGCATAATGTACACAAGCAGAAGCAACCTTCGCCCTCACACTGACTGCTAACACTAAACATACTAAAGTAATAACAGTAGCATAATGTACACAAGCAGAAGCAACCTTCACCCTCACACTGACTGCTAACACTAAACGTACTAAAGTAATAACAGTAGCATAATGTACACAAGCAGAAGCAACCTTCACCCTCACACTGACTGCTAACACTAAACGTACTAAAGTAATAACAGTAGCATAATGTACACAAGCAGAAGCAACCTTCACCCTCACACTGACTGCTAACACTAAACGTACTAAAGTAATAACAGTAGCATAATGTACAGAAGCAGAAGCAACCTTCACCCTCACACTGACTGCTAACACTAAACATACTAAAGTAATAACAGTAGCATAATGTACAGAAGCAGAAGCAACCTTCACCCTCACACTGACTGCTAACACTAAACGTACTAAAGTAATAACAGTAGCATAATGTACACAAGCAGAAGCAACCTTCGCCCTCACACTGACTGCTAACACTAAACATACTAAAGTAATAACAGTAGCATAATGTACACAAGCAGAAGCAACCTTCGCCCTCACACTGACTGCTAACACTAAACATACTAAAGTAATAACAGTAGCATAATGTACAGAAGCAGAAGCAACCTTCACCCTCACACTGACTGCTAACACTAAACATACTAAAGTAATAACAGTAGCATAATGTACAGAAGCAGAAGCAACCTTCACCCTCACACTGACTGCTAACACTAAACATACTAAAGTAATAACAGTAGCATAATGTACAGAAGCAGAAGCAACCTTCGCCCTCACACTGACTGCTAACACTAAACGTACTAAAGTAATAACGCCGGTTAAAATATACACATTATTTCATAAAGTTTCCTTTAAGTAAATTGTTAAGTAAAAGGACACAAGTGCAACTAATGTGACATTTTATTGTGGCAACGTTTCGCTCTCCAGGAACTTTATCAAGCCATTACATACGTAATGGCTTGATAAAGCTCCTGGAGAGCGAAACGTTGTCACAATAAAATGTCACATTAGTTGCACTTGTGTCCTTTTACTTTACATATTGTCGGTAATTCTACCAACTTTATAACAAGTAAATTGTTGTCAGTATAAACATACTTGTGCAAAATGTCTTTATTCAGTTGTATATTACAATTGCTGTTTCAAAAGATCTCTTAACGGGTGAACAGAAGTGTGATTCTCTGTTTGTAACCTTTAAATGTTTACGTACTGTTGAAACTACTGAAGCAGTGTTGATGTAGAATAATAATATCTGAGTTTTAATTACATGTATTCATTAGTAAACATCGGTCTTCACAAGTCTAGCTTTGTTTGTACCTTTGTGTCGGCCTTTGTGTCGACCTTTGTGTGTACCTTTGCTTCTAATACACTTCAACACCTGCCAGACACAGTGTTAGAATTGTGTTTTTGTTATTTTACGTAACACACATGTGGACAGGTAACACACATGTCGACACTTGACACACATGGACAGGTAGCACACGCACATTGACAGGTAACACACATACATCAACAGGTAACACACACACACACACACACACATACACACACACGCAAACACACACACACACACACACACACACACACACACACACACACACACACACACACACACACACACACACACACACACACTCACTCACGCATATACAACAGTCCTAGTGTCTAAACGACATATGCCTAGGACAAAATGGTAACTAACACACACACACACACACACACACACACACACACACACACACACACACACACATGAACAGGTAACACACAGACAGGTAACACACACACATGGACAGTTAACACACACTCACACATGGACAGGTAACACATAGACAGGTGAGATAGGACCTATTTTAGCGACTAGTGAAGAGGCGGGCACATAATCTATGACTCGACCCTTGCAACCACAGTTAGGTGAGTACAACTAGGTGAGTACAGGTAACACAGACACATGGATAGGTAACACACAAACATGGACACGTAACATACACATGAGCACGAAACGAACAGCTCCCGGACAGATGGCCGACGGACATTTGGCCGACAGACATTTCACCGACGGACATTTGACGAATGTGGACGTAGGTGGTGCCCAAGGGTTTGGCAAGTTGAAGAACTCCCTGTATTAAGATCCCAAGATGTTGCTGTGTCAGACAGGAATGTAGATGAATGGTTCAGAGAACCGATAAGTTGTAAGTAACATGTCAGTGTTACCTGTCAGTGTTACCTGTCAGTGCTACCTGTCAGTGTTACATGTCAGTGTTACATGTCAGTGTTACCTGTCAGTGTTACATGTCAGTGTTACCTGTCAGTGTTATATGTCAGTGTTACCTGTCAGTGTTACATGTCAGTGTTACCTGTCAGTGTTACATGTCAGTGTTACCTGTCAGTGTTACATGTCAGTGTTACCTGTCAGTGTTACCTGTCAGTGTTACATGTCAGTGTTACCTGTCAGTGTTACAAGTCAGTGTTACCTGTCAGTGTTACATATCAGTGTTACCTGTCAGTGTTACATGTCAGTGTTACCTGTCAGTGTTACATGTCAGTGTTACCTGTCAGTGTTACATGTCAGTGTTACCTGTCAGTGTTACATGTCAGTGTTACCTGCCAGTGTTACATGTCAGTGTTACCTGTCAGTGTTACCTGTCAGTGTTACATGTCAGTGTTACCTGTCAGTGTTACATGTCAGTGTTACCTGTCAGTGTTACATGTCAGTGTTACCTGTCAGTGTTACATGTCAGTGTTACCTGTCAGTGTTACATGTCAGTGTTACCTGTCAGTGTTACATGTCAGTGTTACCTGTCAGTGTTACATGTCAGTGTTACCTGTCAGTGTTACATGTCAGTGTTACCTGTCAGTGTTACATGTCAGTGTTACCTGTCAGTGTTACATGTCAGTGTTACCTGTCAGTGTTACATGTCAGTGTTACATGTCAGTGTTACCTGTCAGTGTTACATGTCAGTGTTACCTGTCAGTGTTGCATGTCAGTGTTACATGTCAGTGTTACCTGTCAGTGTTGCATGTCAGTGTTACATGTCAGTGTTACATGTCAGTGTTACCTGTCAGTGTTACATGTCAGTGTTACCTGTCAGTGTTGCATGTCAGTGTTACATGTCAGTGTTACCTGTCAGTGTTGCATGTCAGTGTTACATGTCAGTGTTACATGTCAGTGTTACCTGTCAGTGTTACATGTCAGTGTTACATGTCAGTGTTGCATGTCAGTGTTACATGTCAGTGTTACATGTCAGTGTTACCTCGTCGAAGATATAAAGGCTGAATAACAAAAAGGCACAATACGGTGACTGGAACAATACACAAATAACCCGCACATAGACGAGAGGAGCTTATGACGACGTTTCGGTCCGACTTGGACCATTTACAAAGTCACACTAACTTTGTAAATGGTACAAGCTGGACCGAAGCGTCGTCGTAGCTCCTCTCTTCTACGTGCGGGTTATTTGTGTAAGAATATCTATATATACTATACTATATACTACATATATACTAAAGCATAGAACAGTATAGTATGCTATATTATATCAATACTATTCAAAACACTATACATTTACACTCTCAGTCACATTTTTTCAGAAATCTATTACTATAAATACTTAACAATTTCCATATCTGCCCATCATTGTCTGTGTAATATAATTTAGTTCTAACATCCGTGTGAGACAGTGTAGATATGTGCATCACCCTCACCACCAGTCCATCACCCTCAAAACCAGTCCATCACCCTCACCACCAGTCCATCACCCTCACCACCAGTCCATCACTCTCACCACCAGTCCATCACTCTCACCACCAGTCCATCACCCTCACCACCAGTCCATCACCCTCACCACCAGTCCATCACCCTCACCACCAGTCCATCACCCTCACCACCAGTCCATCACCCTCACCACCAGTCCATCACCCTCACCACCAGTCCATCACCCTCACCACCAGTCCTTCCCCCTCACCACCAGTCCATCACCCTCACCACCAGTCCTTCCCCCTCACCACCAGTCCATCACCCTCACCACCAGTCCATCACCCTCACCACCAGTCCATCACCCTCACCACCAGTCCTTCCCCCTCACCACCAGTCCATCACCCTCACCACCAGTCCTTCCCCCTCACCACCAGTCCATCACCCTCACCACCTGTCCATCACCCTCACCACCAGTCCATCACCCTCACCACCAGTCCATCACCCTCACCACCAGTCCATCACCCTCACCACCAGTCCTTCCCCCTCACCACCAGTCCATCACCCTCACCACCAGTCCATCACCCTCACCACCAGTCCATCACCCTCACCACCAGTCCATCACCCTCACCACCAGTCCATCACCCTCACCACCAGTCCATCACCCTCACCACCAGTCCTTCCCCCTCACCACCAGTCCATCACCCTCACCACCAGTCCATCACCCTCACCACCAGTCCTTCACCCTCACCACCAGTCCATCACCCTCACCACCAGTCCATCACCCTCACCACCAGTCCATCACCCTCACCACCAGTCCTTCCCCCTCACCACCAGTCCTTCCCCCTCACCACCAGTCCATCACCCTCACCACCAGTCCATCACCCTCACCACCAGTCCATCACCTTCACCACCAGTCCATCACCCTCACCACCAGTCCATCACCCTCACCACCAGTCCATCACCCTCACCACCAGTCAATCACCGACACCGCCTGTCCTTCACCCTCACCACCAGTCCATCACCCTCACCGCCAGTGTTTCACCCTCACCACCAGTCCATCACCCTCACCACCAGTCCATCACCCTCACCACCAGTCCATCACCCTCACCACCAGTCCTTCCCCCTCACCACCAGTCCATCACCCTCACCACCAGTCCATCACCCTCACCACCAGTCCATCGCCCTCACCACCAGTCCATCACCCTCACCACCAGTCCTTATCCCTCACCACCAGTCCATCGCCCTCACCACCAGTCCATCACCCTCACCACCAGTCCTTATCCCTCACCACCAGTCCATCACCCTCACCACCAGTCCATCACCCTCACCACCAGTCCATCACCCTCACCACCAGTCCTTCCCCCTCACCACCAGTCCTTCCCCCTCAAACCAGTCCATCACCCTCACCACCAGTCCATCACCCTCACCACCAGTCCATCGCCCTCACCTCCAGTCCATCACCCTCACCACCAGTCCATCACCCTCACCACCAGTCCATCACCCTCACCCCCATTCCATCATCCTCTCACCACCAGTCCATCACCCTCACCACCAGTCCATCACCCTCAACACCAGTCCTTCCCCCTCCCCACCAGTCCATCACCCTCACCACCAGTCCATCACCCTCACCACCAGACTCGTCACCATCATAGCCAGTCCATCACCCTCACCACCAGTCCATCGCTCTCACCGCCAGACCATCACCCTCACCGTCAGTCCATCACCCTCGCCACCAGTCCATCACTCTCACCACCAGTCCATCACCCTCACCCCCATTCCATCATCCTCTCACCACCAGTCCGTCACCCTCACCACCAGTCCATCACCCTCTCTGCCAGTCCATCACCTCCGCCAGTCCATCACCCTCGCCACCGGTCCATTACTCTCACCGCCAGACCATCACCTTTACCACCAGTCCATCACCCTCACCGCCAGTCCATCACCCTCGCCTCCAGTCCATCACTCTCACCAGCAGTCCACCACCCTCATCGCCAGTCCATCACCCTCACCACCAGTCTATCGCGCTCACCACCAGTCCATCACCCTCACCGCCAGTGCATCACCCTCACCGCCAGTCCGTCACCCTCGCCACCGGAACATCACCCTCACCGCCAGACCATCACCCTGACCGCCAGTCCATCACCCACACCATCAGTCTATCACCCTCACCACCAGTCCATCACCCTCACCACCAGTCCATCACCCTCACCGCAAGTCCTTCACCCTCACCACCAGTCCATCACCCTCACCACCAGTCCTTCACCCTCACCGCTAGTCCATCACCCTCACCACCAGTCCTTCCCCCTCACCACCAGTCCATCACCCTCACCACCAGTCCATCACCCTCACCACCAGTCCTTCCCCCTCGCCACCAGTCCATCACTCTCACCACCAGTCCATCACCCTCACCCCCATTCCATCACTCTCACCACCAGTCCGTCACCCTCACCACCAGTCCGTCACCCTCACCACCAGTCCATTGCTCTCACCGCCAGACCATCACCCTCACCACCAGTCCATCACCCTCACCACCAGTCCATCACCCTCACCACCAGTCCTTCCCCCTCGCCACCAGTCCATCACTCTCACCACCAGTCCATCACCCTCACCCCCATTCCATCACTCTCACCACCAGTCCGTCACCCTCACCACCAGTCCGTCACCCTCACCACCAGTCCGTCACCCTCACCACCAGTCCATTGCTCTCACCGCCAGACCATCACCCTCACCGCCAGACCATCACCCACACCATCAGTCCATCACCCTCACCACCAGTCCATCACCCTCACCACCAGTCCATCACCCTCACCACCAGTCCATCACCCTCACCGCCAGACCATCACCCTCACCGCCAGACCATCACCCTCACCGCCAGTCCATCACCCACACCATCAGTCCGTCACCCTCACCACCAGTCCGTCACCCTCACCACCAGTCCGTCACCCTCACCACCAGTCCATTGCTCTCACCGCCAGACCATCACCCTCACCGCCAGACCATCACCCTCACCACCAGTCCATCACCCTCACCGCCAGTCCATCACCCTCACCGCAAGTCCTTCACCCTCACCACCAGTCCATCACCCTCACCACCAGTCCATCACCCTCACCGCAAGTCCTTCACCCTCACCACCAGTCCATCACCCTCACCACCAGTCCATCACCCTCACCGCAAGTCCTTCACCCTCACCACCAGTCCATCACCCTCACCACCAGTCCATCACCCTCACCGCAAGTCCTTCACCCTCACCACCAGTCCATCACCCTCACCACCAGTCCATCACCCTCACCGCAAGTCCTTCACCCTCACCACCAGTCCATCACCCTCACCACCAGTCCTTCCCCCTCACCACCAGTCCATCACCCTCACCACCAGTCCATCACCCTCACCACCAGTCCATCACCCTCACCACCAGTCCATCACCCTCACCACCAGTCCATCACCCTCACCACCAGTCCATCATCCTCACCACCAGTCCTTCCCCCTCACCACCAGTCCATCACCCTCACCACCAGTCCATCACCCTCACCACCAGTCCATCACCCTCACCACCAGTCCATCATCCTCACCACCAGTCCTTCCCCCTCACCACCAGTCCATCACCCTCACCACCAGTCCATCACCCTCACCACCAGTCCATCACCCTCACCACCAGTCCTTCCCCCTCACCACCAGTCCATCACCCTCACCACCAGTCCATCACCCTCACCACCAGTCCATCACCCTCACCACCAGTCCTTCACCCTCACCACCAGTCCATCACCCTCACCACCAGTCCTTCCCCCTCACCACCAGTCCATCACCCTCACCACCAGTCCATCACCCTCACCACCAGTCCATCGCCCTCACCTCCAGTCCATCACCCTCACCACCAGACCTTCACCCTCACCGCCAGTCAATCACCCTCACCGCCAGTCAATCACCCTCACCGCCAGTCAATCACCCTCACCGCCAGTCAATCACCCTCACCGCCAGTCAATCACCCTCACCGCCAGTTAATCACCCTCACCACCAGTCCATCACCCTCACCACCAGTCCATCACCCTCACCACCAGTCCTTCCCCCTCACCACCAGTCCATCACCCTCACCTCCAGTCCATCACCCTCACCTCCAGTCCTTCACCCTCACCGCCAGTCAATCACCCTCACCACCAGTCCATCACCCTCACCACCAGTCCTTCACCCTCACCACCAGTCCATCACCCTCACCACCAGTCCATCACCCTCACCACCAGTCCATCACCCTCACCACCAGTCCTTCACCCTCACCACCAGTCCATCACCCTCACCACCAGTCCATCACCCTCACCACCAGTCCTTCACCCTCACCACCAGTCCTTCCCCCTCACCACCAGTCCATCACCCTCACCACCAGTCAATCACCCTCACCTCCAGTCCATCACCCTCACCACCAGACCTTCACCCTCACCGCCAGTCAATCACCCTCACCACCAGTCCATCACCCTCACCACGAGTCCTTCCCCCTCACCACCAGTCCATCACCCTCACCACCAGTCAATCACCCTCACCTCCAGTCCATCACCCTCACCACCAGACCTTCACCCTCACCGCCAGTCAATCACCCTCACCACCAGTCCATCACCCTCACCACCAGTCCTTCACCCTCACCACCAGTCCATCACCCTCACCACCAGTCCATCACCCTCACCACCAGTCCATCACCCTCACCACCAGTCCTTCACCCTCACCACCAGTCCATCACCCTCACCACCAGTCCATCACCATCACCACCAGTCCATCACCCTCACCACCAGTCCATCACCCTCACCACCAGTCCTTCACCCTCACCACCAGTCCTTCCCCCTCACCACCAGTCCATCACCCTCACCACCAGTCAATCACCCTCACCTCCAGTCCATCACCCTCACCACCAGACCTTCACCCTCACCACCAGTCAATCACCCTCACCGCCAGTCAATCACCCTCACCGCCCGTCAATCACCCTCACCGCCAGTCAATCACCCTCACCGCCAGTCAATCACCCTCACCACCAGTCCATCACCCTCACCACCAGTCCATCACCCTCACCACCAGACCTTCACCCTCACCGCCAGTCAATCACCCTCACCGCCAGTCAATCACCCTCACCGCCAGTCAATCACCCTCACCGCCAGTCAATCACCCTCACCACCAGTCAATCACCCTCACCTCCAGTCCATCACCCTCACCACCAGACCTTCACCCTCACCACCAGTCCTTCCCCCTCCCCACCAGTCCATCACCCTCACCATTCCATGACTCTCACCATCAGTCCATCACCCTCACCATTCCATGACTCTCACCATCAGTCCATCACCCTCACCACCAGACCTTCACCCTCACCACCAGTCCTTCCCCCTCCCCACCAGTCCATCACCCTCACCGTCAATCCATCACCCTCGCCACCAGTCCATCACTCTCACCACCAGTCCATCACCCTCACCATTCCATGACTCTCACCATCAGTCCATCACCCTCACCATTCCATGACTCTCACCATCAGTCCATCACCCTCACCACCAGTCCTTCACCCTCACCATCAGTCCATCACCCTCACCCCCAGTCCTTCACCCTCACCGCCAGACCATCACCCTCAACGCCAGTCCATCACCCTCACCACCAGTCCATCACTCTCACCACCAGTCCATCACCCTCACCATTCCATGACTCTCACCATCAGTCCTTCACCCTCACCACCAGTCCATCACCCTCACCTCCAGACCATCACCCTCACCACCAGTCCATCACCCTCACCTCCAGACCATCACCCTCACCACTAGTCCATCACCCTCAACACCAGTTCATCACCCTCACCATTCCATGACTCTCACCATCAGTCCATCACCCTCACCACCAGTCCATCACCCTCACCACCAGACCATCACCCTCACCACCAGTCCATCACCCTCACCACCAGTCCATCACCCTCACCGCCAGACCATCACCCTCACCACCAGTCCATCACCCTCACCATTCCATGACTCTCACCATCAGTCCATCACCCTCACCGCCAGACCATCACCCTCACCGCCAGACCATCACCCTCACCGCCAGTCCATCACCCTCACCGCCAGACCATCACCCTCACCGCCAGACCATCACCCTCACCACCAGTCCATCACCCTCACCGCCAGTCCATCACCCTCACCACCAGTCCATCACCCTCACCGCCAGTCCATCACACTCACCGCCAGACCATCACCCTCACCGCCAGTCCATCACACTCACCGCCAGACCATCACCCTCACCACCAGTCCATCACCCTCACCGCCAGACCATCACCCTCACCACCAGTCCATCACCCTCACCGCCAGACCATCACCCTCACCACCAGTCCATCACCCTCACCGCCAGACCATCACCCTCACCACCAGTCCATCACTCTCACCACCAGTCCATCACCCTCACCATTCCATGACTCTCACCATCAGTCCATCACCCTCACCACCAGTCCATCACCCTCACCGCCAGACCATCACCCTCACCACCAGTCCATCACCCTCACCACCAGTCCATCACCCTCACCGCCAGACCATCACCCTCACCACCAGTCCATCACCCTCACCATTCCATGACTCTCACCATCAGTCCGTCACCCTCACCGCCAGACCATCACCCTCACCGCCAGACCATCACCCTCACCACCAGTCCATCACCCTCACCGCCAGTCCATCACACTCACCGCCAGACCATCACCCTCACCACCAGTCCATCACCCTCACCGCCAGTCCATCACACTCACCACCAGTCCATCACCCTCACCACCAGTCCATCACCCTCACCGCCAGACCATCACACTCACCACCAGTCCATCACCCTCACCACCAGTCCATCACCCTCACCGCCAGACCATCACCCTCACCACCAGTCCATCACCCTCACCGCCAGTCCATCACACTCACCACCAGTCCATCACCTTCACCACCAATCCATCACCCTCACCACCAGTCCATCACCCTCACCACCAGTCCATCACCCTCACCGCCAGTCCATCACCCTCACCGCCAGTCCATCACCGTTACCGCCAGTCCTTCACCCTCACCACCAGTCCATCACCCTCACCGCCAGTCCATCACCCTCACCGCCAGTCCATCACCCTCACCATTCCATGACTCTCACCACCAGTCCATCACCCTCACCACCAGTCCATCACCCTCACCACCAGTTCATCACCCTCACCACCAGTCCATCACACTCACCACCAGTCCATCACTCTCACCACCAGTCCTTCACCCTCACCACCAGTCCATCACCCTCACCACCAGTCCATCACGCTCACCACCAGTCCATCACCCTCACCGCCAGACCATCACTCACACCACCACTCCACCACCCTCACCACCACTCCACCACCCTCACCACCAGTCCATCACCCTCACTACAAGTCCATCACCCTCACCATTCCATGACTCTCACCATCAGTCCATCACCCTCACCGCCAGTCCATCACCCTCACCGCCAGTCCATCACCCTCACCATTCCATGACTCTCACCATCAGTCCATCACCCTCACCGCCAGACCATCACCCTCACCACCAGTCCATCACCCTCACCACCAGTCCATCACCCTCACCACCAGTCCATCACCCTCACCACCAGACCATCACCCTCACCGTAAGTTCGCCTCCATAATTATCCATCATTACCATCACCAACGCCTCACAACCAGTCCACCACTTTCCATCACCACCATCAAAACCTCACAACCAGTCCACCACTTTCCATCACCACCATCAAAACCTCACAACCAGTCCACCACTTTCCATCACCATCATCAAAACCTCACAACCAGTCCGCCACCCTTCATCACCATCAACGCCACCCTTCATCACCATCAACGCTACCCTTCATCACCATCAACGCCACCCTTCATCACCATCAACGCCACCCTTCATCACCATCAACGCCACCCTTCATCACCATCAACGCCACCCTTCATCACCATCAACGCCACCCTTCATCACCATCAACGCCACCCTTCATCACCATCAACGCCACCCTTCATCACCATCAACGCCACCCTTCATCACCATCAACGCCACCCTTCATCACCATCAACGCATCACCGTCATCGAAGTGTATCGTGTGGCACTTGATGGACTGAACACATCGACTCCAGGCTGAGGGACTGATTACCTCATACTCCTCCTCTCCTTACGCATTCCTCTTTGTATTGGTCTGATGAAGCCACTGTGTGGCGAAACGTTTCCTGAATAAAGATATGCTGCATAAGTGTCTCAATCTTCAATGTGCTTGTGTGCTTACGTGGAATGAAGTATGTGTGTGTGTGTGTACCTGGCATGGTGTGTGTGCTTGCGTATGCTTGCAGGGTTAACATTGTGGTGGATTTGCCAGTTTGCAGGACAGAGTCATTTTTCTCACCAACAGTGCATCACCCTCACCTCTGGTCCATCACCATCACAACCATTCCATCAATCTCACCACCAGTCCTTCACCATCACCACCAGTCCATCAGCCTCACCACCAGTCCATCACCCTCTCCAAGAGTTCACCACAATCGTCAATCGTTCGTGTGTGTGTATATATATGTGTGTGTGTGTGTGTGTGTGTGTGTGTGTGTGTGTGTGTGTGTGTGTGTGTGTGTGTGTGTGTGTATGTATGAGTGTGCGTGTGTGTGTGTGTGTGTGTGTGTGTGTGTGTGTGTGTGTGTGTGTGTGTGTGTGTGTGTGTGTGTGTGTGTGTGTGTGTGTGTGTGTGTGTGTGTGTGTGTGTGTGTGTGTGTGTGTGTGTGTGTGTGTGTGTGTGTGTGCGCACGCGCGCCTCTGGTGAGCAGCTTGATTCTGCTTCGCATAATCTAACCGTCGTTTTATGTTGGCCATAAACAGTTTTCTTAAATAAACAGATCACTATGTCATCTCAGATCTTGTCTATAAGAACTGATATTCTTCAGCTAAAACGTTATAGAAATCTGTTGAAGAAACGATTCCCAAAAATCATAGTGAAAAACCGATAGAGACAAGATGGTACCAGCGACACCGTGAGATCAATCTTCAGAATTGTGAAAATTCTCACCTCCACCTCACACTCTTTTATACTTCTTATTATAGTTTTCTAGAATTTAATTTTTTTTTCATTTGTGTTTTACGTTGTCTGAATTTTTTTTTTCCTTCTTACTTCAACTTTTATATAAATTTGCTTATAATTCGAAAATGCCTCATTTAATCGCTCTCAAATTTTCAAGGTTTGTTAACGTTAACGGGGACAAAATTCCTTTAACACTGACCACCTGAACTGTTTCCCAACATCGTGAAATATCTCAGATAACCACCAAAACTCAATAGGTTATAAATGACCATAATTTTTAAAGGGGTGGACCGGTAAGCCAGCGGAAGGCCCCGGTCAGATGACCAAAAGCTCCAAAGGCGGGTCATCATCTGACTAAGACCCGCGTCAGGAAACATTTGTCCTGTTTCCTGACGAACCTTACCTAACCTAACCTAACCTAACCTAACCTAACCTAACCTAACCTAACCTAACCTAACCTAACCTAACCTAACCTAACCTAACCTAACCTAACCACCAAAACTCTCGCTACCGTTGCCACAAAAATTCGACAACAGCAGAGTGAAATAGCGTGATTTTTTAATTCATGCTAAATCAGGTTGTTTTATAAGTTTACTTGTGAACAACTTCAATATTTATAGACTGATGCATCTTAGGTAGAATAACTTAATTGATCAGCTTCTTGAAGATGTATTATATAACATGATAATAACCATTAATCTCAACAACCTTGATTTTGAAAATTTCCTGAAATATTACAAACTTGGAATCGTTGGAACGAGATTAGTTAGTAAATATATGTGGTGCCGAATAGGTAAAACTGGTTAATTAGCAAGAACTCGTTGATAAATTAGACACATGTGCAACTCTTGGGTATCTTTATTGAGGAAACGTTTCGCCACACAGTGGCTTCATCAGTCCATACAAAGGAGAATCGTGAAGAACAGTAGCAGAATGAGGTAATCAGTCCCTCAACCATGAATCGATGTGGTCAGTCCATCAATCTTGAATACATTACAGCATATTCGTCTCCTGTTCTTCACCATTCTCCTTTGTATGGACTGATGAAGCCACTGTGTGGCGAAACGTTTCCTCAATAAAGATACCCAAGAGTTGCACATGCGTCTAATTTATCAACGTGTCGGGTCCCTGAACCATTCGTCTAGCAAGAACTCATTTATATATGAAATTTTCTCTTATACGTTTAAAGATACATTTTTTTCATTTGTGTTTATGTAAAAATTAATATTTTTTTCCAAAAGAATCTTAGAAAACCTTATTATAACAAGCGCAATTTAATTTAGCCTAATCCAGATAAATATATTTTAGATAAGTTTAGAATTTAATAATAAACAGTCACAATTTTGAAATGTTTTTTTTCGTTAGGTTCAGAATGATTTTTGCGAAATTATTGCATACACATGTTTTTCGCTTGTCTTATTCGGCAAGAATAGCGCTGCTATTTAAGCCAAAATTGCTGAGGAAGGGTTGTTGAGGTGGTTCGGACATGTAGAGAGAATGGAGCGAAACAGAAAAACTTCAAGAGTGTATCAGTCTGTAGAGGAAGGAAGGCGGGGTAGGGGTCGGCCTAGGAAAGGTTGGAGGGAGGGGGTAAAGGAGGTTTTGTGTGCGAGGGGCTTGGACTTTCAGCAGGCATGAGTGAGCGTGTTTGATAGGAGTGAATGGAGACAAATGGTTTTTAATACTTGACGTGCTGTTGGAGTGTGAGCAAAGTAACATTTATGAAGGGGTTCAGGGAAACCGGCAGGCCGGACTTGAGTCCTGGAGATGGGAAGTACAGTGCCTGCACTCTGAAGGAGGGGTGTTAATGTTGCAGTTTAAAAACTGTAGTGTAAAGCACCCTTCTGGCAAGACAGTGATGGAGTGAATGATGGTGAAAGTTTTTCTTTTTAGGGCCACCCTGCCTTGGTGGGAATCGTAAGCCTTCTCCCTGAAAGCTGGCTGCCTTGGATCAAACGTGTAGCTCATGCTACACGCCAAGGTATTGTCCAGTGTGGGTAGATTGGTAAAGCACTGCGTACCTTGTCCTAAGGTTCGTAGGTTCGAGTCTCCTTCAGCCAGAGATCAGTGTTTGTGTATATTTCGCATGCTCTCGCGAATTCCTTGCATATATATATATATATATATATATATATATATATATATATATATATATATATATTTATGTATGTATATTTATAAATAATGATTATTATATTATACGGGAGAGTGAATGTGAAGGTGTTACATATCGCCTGAGGAATGTGAGACTATCATGTTGGATCCCGGGAAAGGAACAACAACCCATCATCAACATGTTTTGTCAGTATCAGTCAAGAGCTAAGTTTATTTATACTAATTTGCAATTAACTTAAATGGTCTCAAATTATGGAAATATTACGCATATATTTATGTAGTTAACCATAATAATATGAAATGCATCATTAATGTTATCAGGAGGAACATATTCACAGATATTCCTCGTCATGTAAAAATATCGATATAACGTAAAAATATATCCTAATGGTTATTGATGGATCTTTTTATTATCATAACTACTGATGATACTTTGTATTTCTGTTATCATAATTATTGATGACACTTTGCGTTCTTATCATAATTATTGAAGATTGTATTCTTATAATAATTATTGAAGAATCTTTGTATTCTTATCATAATTATTGATAGTGCTTTGTAATTTTATTATCATAATTATCTGGGGTGACATCTTGGTGGTGGAGTTGCTGCCACACCTCAGATACTCTGCCAGTGTTTTCTGCTCAGCTTCACTAGCAATAGATTGTTATCTCAAAATAATTATAGTTTGTTAATGTCTCCCCTGCTGTTTTATGTACTGGTATGTGTGGACCTAAGTGAATGTAACAGTATTAATGTTGATGTCTGTGGTCTGGTCTGGGAAACTAAATCAAGGATCTCCGAATTCACTAACAATAGACCGATATCTCAAAATGATTATAGTTTGTGTTAGGATTGATCATAACAATCTTACACTTTCGTAAGGCTGCAATGATAGGAGTGGATAAATGGAATGTTATAGTTAATATAAACTGCAATTTACTTAGAATGATGTTCATGCTGTTCATGCTGTTAAATATCGAAAAGTATGCTTATCTGATTGATGAATTCTGGTGATCTTGCTTCAGTTTCCCAGATCAGACCACAGAAATAAACATTTGGGGTGTTATGTTCACTCACCTTCACACATAACAGTTCACTCACCTTCACACATAACAGTTCACTCACCTTCACACATAACAGTTCACTCACCTTCACACATAACAGTTCACTCACCTTCACACATAACAGTTCACTCACCTTCACACATAACAGTACATAAAACAGTATGGGAGACATTAACAAAGACTCGTCCTGGCCAGGTTGCATTAACAAGAACGCCACATATTTTTATTATCTAGTGATTTTTATAAAATAGTGTAATTAAGGACAGAAACTGTGTGGAACAGGATCCTCCGAGAGAAACCACAGTTGAATGACTTGGCAGAATACAAGAGGGTGTTCCTAGACTGAGACAGATCGCAAACAGAGCGACAGCAGCTGAAGGAGAGAACACAAAAGCAAAAGGAGCTAAGATGAGAGAGGACAGAATCAGCACAGAACAACCAGAGCAGGGCAGAGCAACAAGAGCAAGTACACACAGAACCATCTCCAGAAACCCACAATCATTAATGCTATCCTAACACAAACCACAATCCACACACAGAGCTCCCACCCAACACTTAGCTATAGCATCCCACAGTACACTGCCAGGTCCCCCACCCTCACAGACCTCCCAAAACATAGTGTTAGAGAGGAAACTGAAGGTATGGTACACAAACGCTGATGGAATAACAAATAAGTGGGAGGAGTGGCACGAAAGAGTCAAAGAGGCATCACCGGACATGATATCTCTCACAGAAACCAAGCTCACAGGTATGATAACAGATGCCATCTTTCCAATGGGATATCAGATCCTGAGGAAAGATAAAGGGAACAGAGGGGGTGGAGGAGTGGCACTGCTGTAGCTACAGTTGAAGGTGTAAGCTTCGGTACAGTTGAAGGTGTAAGCTCCGGTACTGTTGAAGGTGTAAGCTTCGGTACAGTTGAAGGTGTAAGCTGCGGTACAGTTGAAGGTGTAAGTTGTATAAGAAAAAAAAGAATATCACTGTATTTTTTTTTTGTGTAAAAAAAAAAAAACTTCAGAAAATACATAAAACATACTGAAATATTATTTCAGTAGGAATTTCGTATGGAGTAAGAAAATTGTGGGTATAATGTTCTTGTTCCAAGGACATGGAGCTAACATGATCTTCCAGTGATAACTTCAGTTTACCTCAAGCTTCTTAGGTGTTAAAAATCCCTCAAAGATTTAAAACTTCCTCAGAAATTTAAGTTATAATGAAAAATGTGTTGACATGCAATTATAATGAAAATAATAATAGTTACTAAAATGTTAATAATAAAAAGCTTATAATTATTATATGTACATTCGTGACAATAATAATAATAATCGTAATGAGAATAATGGTAATAACAGCAATAACATGAAAGCAAATGTATTCATAAAAGAATGAAACAATCATGACTGAGTTTGATCTGAGGAAGGTGAGCTTCCTGACAGTCACTCTCACACTGTCAGGAAGGTGAGCTTCCTGACAGTCACTCTCACACTGGCAGGAAGGTGAGCTTCCTGACAGTCACTCTCACACTGTCAGGAAGGTGAGCTTCCTGACAGTCACTCTCACACTGTCAGGAAGGTGAGCTTCCTGACAGTCACTCTCACACTGTCAGGAAGGTCAGCTTCCTGACAGTCACTCTCACACTGTCAGGAAGGTGAGCTTCCTGACAGTCACTCTCACACTGCCAGGAAGGTGAGCTTCCTGACAGTCACTCTCACACTGTCAGGAAGGTGAGCTTCCTGACAGTCACTCTCACACTGTCAGGAAGGTGAGCTTCCTGACAGTCACTCTCACACTGTCAGGAAGGTGAGCTTCCTGACAGTCACTCTCACACTGGCAGGAAGGTGAGCTTCCTGACAGTCACTCTCACACTGTCAGGAAGGTGAGCTTCCTGACAGTCACTCTCACACTGTCAGGAAGGTCAGCTTCCTGACAGTCACTCTCACACTGTCAGGAAGGTGAGCTTCCTGACAGTCACTCTCACACTGCCAGGAAGGTCAGCTTCCTGACAGTCACTCTCACACTGTCAGGAAGGTTAGCTTCCTGACAGTCACTCTCACACTGTCAGGAAGGTCAGCTTCCTGACAGTCACTCTCACACTGTCAGGAAGGTCAGCTTCCTGACAGTCACTCTCACACTGTCAGGAAGGTCAGCTTCCTGACAGTCACTCTCACACTGTCAGGAAGGTCAGCTTCCTGACAGTCACTCTCACACTGTCAGGAAGGTCAGCTTCCTGACAGTCACTCTCACACTGTCAGGAAGGTCAGCTTCCTGACAGTCACTCTCACACTGTCAGGAAGGTCAGCTTCCTGACAGTCACTCTCACACTGTCAGGAAGGTCAGCTTCCTGACAGTCACTCTCACACTGTCAGGAAGATGAGCTTCCTGACAGTCACTCTCCAACTGTCAGGAAGGTCAGCTTCCTGACAGTCACTCTCACACTGTCAGGAAGGTCAGCTTCCTGACAGTCACTCTCACACTGTCAGGACGGTCAGCTTCCTGACAGTCACTCTCACACTGTCAGGACGGTCAGCTTCCTGAGAGTCACTCTCACACTGTCAGGAAGGTCAGCTTCCTGACAGTCACTCTCACACTGTCAGGACGGTCAGCTTCCTGACAGTCACTCTCACACTGCCAGGAAGTTGAGCTTCCTGACAGTCACCCTCACACTGTCAGGAAGCTCACCTTCCTGACAGTCACTCTCACACTGCCAGGAAGTTGAGCTTCCTGACAATCACCCTCACACTGTCAGGAAGGTGAGCTTCCTGGCAGTCACTCTCACACTGTCAGGAAGCTCACCTTCCTGACAGTCACTCTCACACTGCCAGGAAGTTGAGCTTCCTGACAGTCACCCTCACACTGTCAGGAAGGTGAGCTTCCTGGCAGTCATTCTCACACTGTCAGGAAGGTGAACTTCCTGACAGTCACTCTCACACTGTCAGGAAAGTGAGCTTCCTGACAGTCACTCTCACACTGTCAGGAAGGTGAGCTTCCTGACAGTCACTCTCACACTGTCAGGAAGATGAGCTTCCTGACAGTCACTCTCACACTGTCAGGAAGGTGAGCTTCCTGGCAGTCACTCTCACACTGTCAGGAAGGTGAGCTTCCTGACAGTCACTCTCACACTGTCAGGAAAGTGAGCTTCCTGACAGTCACTCTCACACTGTCAGGAAAGTGAGCTTCCTGACAGTCACTCTCACACTGTCAGGAAGGTGAGCTTCCTGACAGTCACTCTCACACTGTCAGGAAGGTGAGCTTTCTGACAGTCACTCTCACACTGTCAGGAAGGTGAGCTTCCTGACAGTCACTCTCACACTGTCAGGAAGGTGAGCTTCCTGACAGTCACTCTCACACTGTCAGGAAGGTGAGCTTTCTGACAGTCACTCTCACACTGTCAGGAAGGTGAGCTTCCTGACAGTCACTCTCACACTGTCAGGAAGGTGAGCTTTCTGACAGTCACTCTCACACTGTCAGGAAGGTGAGCTTCCTGACAGTCACTCTCACACTGTCAGGAAGGTGAGCTTCCTGACAGTCACTCTCACACTGTCAGGAAGGTGAGCTTTCTGACAGTCACTCTCACACTGTCAGGAAGGTGAGCTTCCTGACAATCACTCTCAGACTGTCAGGAAGGTGAGCTTCCTGACAGTCACTCTCACACTGTCAGGATTGTGAGCTTCCTGACAGTCACTCTCACACTGTCAGGAAGGTGAGCTTTCTGACAGTCACTCTCACACTGTCAGGATTGTGAGCTTCCTGACAGTCACTCTCACACTGTCAGGAAGGTGAGCTTTCTGACAGTCACTCTCACACTGTCAGGAATGTGAGCTTCCTGACAGTCACTCTCACACTGTCAGGAAGGTTAGCTTCCTGACAGTCACTCTCACACTGTCAGGAAGGTGAGCTTCCTGGCGGTCACTCTCACACTGTCAGGAAGGTGAGCTTTCTGACAGTCACTCTCACACTGTCAGGAAGGTGAGCTTCCTGACAGTCACTCTCACACTGTCAGGAAGGTGAGCTTCCTGACAGTCACTCTCACACTGTCAGGAAGGTGAGCTTCCTGACAGTCACTCTCACACTGTCAGGAAGGTGAGCTTCCTGACAGTCACTCTCACACTGCCATGAAGATGAGCTTCCTGACAGTCACTCTCACACTGTCAGGAAGGTGAGCTTCCTGACAGTCACTCTCACACTGTCAGGAAGGTGAGCTTCCTGACAGTCACTCTCACACTGTCAGGAAGGTGAGCTTCCTGACAGTCACTCTCACACTGTCAGGAAGGTGAGCTTCCTGACAGTATAGAAGGTATAGAAGGTTTAACAATGTTTCTGGATATTTTTGATTTCCTCGGGAATGAAAATTCTGCTTGAAAACTTAACTTGCTTTATTTTAGATATATAAAATTATCATAACCCAGAATAAATTATTTTGTACATGACATTGCCCACTATAGTTCTTAATGACAAAGTGTTTCTCCTCTTTTTTTATCTTTGTCGTTTTTTATTTTGAACTTTGTCGTTCTTGATTTTGAACTTTGTCGTTCTTGATTTTGAACTTTGTCATTCTTGATTTTGAACTTTGTCGTTCTTGATTTTGAACTTTGTCATTCTTGATTTGATAAACCCTTAGAATGATCAGTCATGTGTGCACTAAAGTTTTTCAAAGCTTTATTAGTCATGTTTTGATAAAGTTTTATTCGGCTTTATGACGTGTTGGGTGAACTACAGGTGATGTAGGGTGAACAAAAGTGAATATGTTCCGTGAACTCCATGTGAAAATGTAAAGTGAATTATATGTGAAGGTATGTATTTTGCATGTTGTTATCATGTCTCCCCTAACCCTCCTGTCCTCCAGTGTCGTCAGGCCGATTTCCCTTACCCTTTCTTCATAGGACATTCTCCTTAGCTCTGGAACTAACCTTCTTGCAAACCTTTGCACTTTCTCTTATTTCTTGACGTGCTTGATCAAGTGTGGGTTCCAAACAGGTGCTGCATACTCCAGTATGGGCCTGACGTACACGGTGTACAGTGTCTTGAACGATTCCTTACTAAGGTATCGGAACGCTATTCTGAGATTTGCCATATGCAAATCTCATATGCTGCAGCAGTTATCTGGTTGATGTGTGCTTCCGGAGACATGCTCGGTGTTATACTCACCCCAAGATCTTTCTCCTTGAACGAGGTTTGCATTCTTTGATGTGTGTGTGTGTGTGTGTGTGTGTGTGTGTGTGTGTGCACTAAATTCATATTTACACAGATTGAGTAATAGTTTCAGCTCCGGCATCTTCAATATAATTAACCAGTTCAACTGATTTACGGTCCTGAGGGAGTGATGACATCAAGATTGAATCAGAGTATATAATACTGTGTTGCTCCATCACTTCATCAAGACACTCCACTGATACTCCATAAAACTGGAAATGTTCTTATATGTATTATGTTATGAACTTCTATGTTAAGCTATGTTATGAATTATGTTATATACTGTTATGTAAATGTTGGTGGCCAGGCTGGCTGATCGGTGGCCAGGCTGGCTGATCGGTGGCCAGAATAAACAGGACAAGCCTTTCTTCCTTATTCAATATCTGTATGCTATTTTTTACTATTTTTATTATTCAGGTTGATGTCATCTGTGTTATTGTTGCTTAAACAACTCTAGGTGTTATACACTTCAAGATTCACTTAGCTGCAACAATACATGTTGTAGATGAGTGTAATGTGAAGACTTTGTGAGATAGACAGCCACAATTTACCTCTCTTAAGACACCCACAATGTCGCTCCAAAACATTTTTAAATCAAAACTACTAAATCAATAAATATTTATTAATAATAATAGATATTAAGAATTATAAATTCATCAGTATTAATATAATAATAATAATACGAAGAATAATAACAGTCTTCTTCCAAATATTATTATTTTAATTTTTATTATTATTATTATTATTATTATTATTATTATTATTATTATTATTATTATTATTATTATTATTATTATTATTACTACTACTACTACTTTTGCTACTACTACTACTAATACTACTACTACTACTACTACTTCTAATACTACATCTACTGCTACTACTACTACTACTACCACTACTTCTACTGCTACTACTACTACAACTACTACAACTACCACCACCACCCCACCACCACCACCACCACCTGCCACCACCACCACCACCACCACCACCACCACCACCACCACCACCGCCACCACCACCACCACCACCACCACCACCACCACCACCACCCCACCACCGCCACCACCACCACCACCACCACCACCACCACCACCACCACCACCACCACCACCAACCACCACCACCACCACCACCACCACCCCACCACCACTCCACCACCACCACCTACCACCACCTGGCCACCACCACCACCACCACCACCACCACCACCACCACCACCACCACCTGCCACCACCACCACCACCACCACCACCACCACCACCACCACCACCACCACCACCACCACCACCCACCACCACCACCACCACCACCACACCACCACCACCTCCACCACCACCACCACCACCACCGCCACCACCACCACCACCACCACCACCACCACCACCACCACCACCACCACCACCACCACCACCACCACCACCAACTATACAATCATTTTGGCTAAGAAGGAGATATAGTTTACTACACAACTATTAATGGTCTAACAGAAAACTTTGGTATAAGGTATAATGTTGATGGGTAGAGAGTTATCATCAGTTGTCTGTCGCTGTCTCTTGGCAGATGGCATTACTTGTGAACAATGAGTCACTGCATTATAGATGATGCAGTTTCATTATAGATGATGCAGTTTCATTATAGATGATGCAGTTTCATTATAGATGATGCAGTTTCATTATAGATGATGCAGTTTCATTATAGATGATGCAGATCTGATTATCTTCAAGTCTTCCATACTCATAACATGGTAATGCAACTTGTCAGCGGCTTCAAGATTAATGTCCTTGTGTATCTAAGATATTGGTTTTCTTGGTCTCATTGAAATGTTTTAATTAGTTCTAATTTACAATTTTTTGGGGAAGAAATTTTGAAATAAGTTTCCTGATGAGTTATAAAGGTCTCTACTGATACCCTTCAAATTTTTAATAATATATAACTGCATTATCAACTTATGTGGCACTTTGCACAATGAGTCACAAAGCATCCATTGAGACAAAGATAACTGGAATACCAGGATAATTTCCTGGCATCGGACACCACCAGAAATACATTTCCTTAATGTATTTATTGGCTATAATAACCATAGAAGCAGCGACCCATTACAGATTAAAAATAAGTATCGAACCCTTTTGTGAAGGTTGTCCAGTGCAGAGTAATCTTCATACAGATATTAATCATCCATATGTGATATATCCCGATTGTATATAAACTGACTGAGAAAAGTAAGACTTTGTTGTTGGGGTCACGTGAGTTACAATGAAAAAAAAACTGAAGAAATGGAGGTGATTAGGATGCACTTTCCTTTATATTTATAATTATTTTCAAAACATTGTCTTTATTTTCATCAGTAATTAGGTGTCCCCGCAGGGATACCTTCAAGGTGTCCCCGCAGGGATACCTTCAAGGTGTCCCCGCAGGAGTACATTCAAGAGATTGCCTAATTTTTCTTTATTTTTCAATTTTTTCTTCCAATTTTCCCATTTCATTCCGCTCATAATTCGAGAACGTCTCAATCACTCGGCTTCTAATCTTTTTAACACGTGTTTAAAATAACGAGGACAAAATTCATGGAACAATTAGTATGTTGAGTTACCCTATGACAGAAGTTGGTGAGTCCATTTCCAGCATCCTGGAATGTCTGGAATAAGATACAGAACCTTCAGTACGGAAGCTTCAATGTGTAGATTCTGTTTTGACGATAATGATGGTGAGGTCGTGTGAATTTTTATAGTTGTTAAACTATAATATGGTAAATAATATTCAATTTACTTGTTCTAAACGACTTCATTATTTAATGGTTGATGCATCTCTGACCCAGGACACCACATCTCTGGTCCAGGACACCACATCTCTGGTCCAGGACACCACATCTCTGGTCCAGGACACCACATCTCTGACCCAGGACACCACATCTCTGGTCCAAGACACCACATCTCTGGTCCAGGACACCACATCTCTGGTCCAGGACACCACATCTCTGACCCAGGACACCACATCTCTGGTCCAGGACCCCACATCTCTGGTCCAGGACACAACATCTCTGGTCCAGGACACCACATCTCTGGTCCAGGACACCACATCTCTGGTCCAGGACACCACATCTCTGACCCAGGACACCACATCTCTGGCCCAGGACACCACATCTCTGGTCCAGGACACCACATCTCTGGCCCCGGACACCACATCTCTGGCCCAGGACACCACATCTCTGGTCCAGGACACCACATCTCTGGCCCAGGACACCACATCTCTGGTCCAGGACACCACATCTCTGGCCCAGGACACCACATCTCTGGCCCAGGACACCACATCTCTGGCCCAGGACACCACATCTCTGGTCCAGGACAACACATCTCTGGCCCAGGACACCACATCTCTGGCCCAGGACACCACATCTCTGGCCCAGGACACCACATCTCTGGCCCGGGACACCACATCTCTGGTCCAGGACACCACATCTCTGGCCCGGGACACCACATCTCTGGTCCAGGACACCACATCTCTGGCCCAGGACACCACATCTCTGGTCCAGGACACCACATCTCTGGTCCAGGACACCACATCTCTGGTCCAGGACACCACATCTCTGGCTCGGGACACCACATCTCTGGTCCAGGGCACCACATCTCTGGTCCAGGACACCACATCTCTGGTCCAGGACACCACATCTCTGGTCCAGGACATCACATCTCTGGTCCAGGACACCACATCTCTGGTCCAGGACACCACATCTCTGGCCCGAGACACCACATCTCTGGTCCAGGACACCACATCTCTGGTCCAGGACACCACATCTCTGGTCCAGGACACCACATCTCTGGTCCAGGACACCACATCTCTGGTCCAGGACACCACATCTATGGTCCAGGACACCACATCTCTGGTCCAGGACACCACATCTCTGATCCAGGACACCACATTTCTGGTCCAGGACACCACATCTCTGGTCCAGGACACCATATCTCTGGTCCAGGACACCACATCCCTGGTCCAGGACACCACATCTCTGGCCCAGGACACCACATCTCTGGCCCGGGACACCACATATCTTGTCCAGGACACCACATCTCTGGTCCAGGACACCACATCTCTGGTCCAGGACACCACATCTCTGGTCCAGGACACCACATCTCTGGCCCAGGACACCACATCTCTGGACCAGGACACCACATCTCTGGCCCAGGACACCACATCTCTGGCCCGAGACACCACATCTCTGGCCCAGGACACCACATCTCTGGCCCAGGACACCACATCTGTGGCCCAGGACACCACATCTCTGGCCCAGGACACCACATCTCTGGCCCAGGACACCACATCTGTGGCCCAGGACACCACATCTGTGGCCCAGGACACCACATCTCTGGCCCGGGACACCACATCTCTGGCCCCGGACACCACATCTGTGGCCCAGGACACCACATCTGTGGCCCAGGACACCACATCTGTGGCCCAGGACACCACATCTCTGGCCCAGGACACCACATCTGTGGCCTAAGACACCACATCTCTGGCCCAGGACACCACATCTCTGGCCCAGGACACCACATCTCTGGCCCAGGACACCACATCTCTGGCCCAGGACACCACATCTCTGGCCCGGGACACCACATCTCTGGCCCAGGACACCACATCTCTGGTCCAGGACACCACATCTCTGGCCCAGGACACCACATCTCTGGCCCAGGACACCACATCTCTGGCCCAGGACACCACATCTCTGGCCCAGGACACCACATCTGTGGCCCAGGACACCACATCTCTGGCCCAGGACACCACATCTGTGGCCCAGGACACCACATCTCTGGCCCAGGACACCACATCTGTGGCCCAGGACACCACATCTCTGGCCCAGGACACCACATCTCTGGCCCAGGACACCACATCTCTGGCCCAGGACACCACATCTCTGGCCCAGGACACCACATCTCTGGCCCGGGACACCACATCTCTGGCCCAGGACACCACATCTGTGGCCCAGGACACCACATCTGTGGCCCAGGACACCACATCTCTGCCCCAGGACACCACATCTCTGGCCCAGGACACCACATCTCTGGCCCAGGACACCACATCTGTGCCCTAAGACACCACATCTCTGGCCCAGGACACCACATCTATGGTCCAGGACACCACATCTCTGGCCCAGGATACCACATCTCTGGCCCAGGACACCACATCTCTGACCCAGGACACCACATCTCAGGCCCAGGACACCACATCTCTGGCCCAGGACACCACATCTCTGGCCCAGGACACCACATCTCTGGCCCCGGACACCACATCTGTGGCCTAAGACACCACATCTCTGGCCAAGGACACCACATCTCTGGCCCAGAACACCACATCTCTGACCCAGGACACCACATCTCTGGCCCAGGACACCACATCTCTGGCCCAGGACACCACATCTCTGGCCCAGGACACCACATCTGTGGCCTAAGACACCACATCTCTGGCCCCGGACACCACATCTCTGGCCCAGGACACCACATCTCTGGCCCAGGACACCACATCTCTGGCCCAGGACACCACGTCTCTGGCCCAGGACACCACATCTCTGGCCCAAGACACCACATCTCTGGCCCCGGACACCACATCTCTGGCCCAGGACACCACATCTCTGGCCCCGGACACCACATCTCTGGCCCAGGACACCACATCTCTGGCCCCGGACACCACATCTCTGGCCCAGGACACCACATCTCTGGCCCCGGACACCACATCTCTGGCCCCGGACACATCTCTGGCCCAGGACACCACATCTCTGGCCCAGGACACCACATCTCAGGCCCCGGACACCACATCTCTGGCCCCGGACACATCTCTGGCCCCGGACACCACATCTCTGGCCCAGGACACCACATCTCTGGCCCAGGACACCACATCTCTGGCCCAGGACACCACATCTCTGGCCCAGGACACCACATCTCTGGCCCAGGACACCACATCTCTGGCCCAGGACACCACATCTC
This sequence comes from Cherax quadricarinatus, assembly GCF_038502225.1. Taxonomy (NCBI): domain Eukaryota; kingdom Metazoa; phylum Arthropoda; class Malacostraca; order Decapoda; family Parastacidae; genus Cherax; species Cherax quadricarinatus. The sequence continues at coordinate 142,441 of NW_027195531.1, read as the reverse complement.
TGGCCCCGGACACCACATCTCTGGCCCAGGACACCACATCTCTGGCCCCGGACACCACATCTCTGGCCCAGGACACCACATCTCTGGCCCAGGACACCACATCTCTGGCCCAGGACACCACATCTCTGGCCCAGGACACCACATCTCTGGCCCCGGACACCACATCTCTGGCCCCAGACACCACATCTCTGGCCCCGGACACCACATCTCTGGACCAGGACACCACATCTCTGGCCCAGGACACCACATCTCTGGCCCCGGACACCACATCTCTGGCCCCGGACACCACATCTCTGGCCCAGGACACCACATCTCTGGCCCAGGACACCACATCTCTGGCCCCGGACACCACATCTCTGGCCCAGGACACCACATCTCTGGCCCAGGACACCACATCTCTGGCCCCGGACACCACATCTCTGGCCCCGGACACCACATCTCTGGCCCCGGACACCACATCTCTGGCCCAGGACACCACATCTCTGGCCCAGGACACCACATCTCTGGCCCCGGACACCACATCTCTGGCCCCGGACACCACATCTCTGGCCCAGGACACCACATCTCTGGCCCAGGACACCACATCTCTGGCCCAGGACATCACATCTCTGGCCCAGGACACCACATCTCTGGCCCCGGACACCACATCTCTGGCCCAGGACACCACATCTCTGGCCCAGGACACCACATCTCTGGCCCAGGACACCACATCTCTGGCCCAGGACACCACATCTCTGGCCCGGGACACCACATCTCTGGTCCAGGACACCACATCTCTGCCCCAGGACACCACATCTCTGGCCCAGGACACCACATCTCTGGCCCATTACACCACATCTCTGGCCCGGGACACCACGTCTCTGGTCCAGGACACCACATCTCTGGCCCAGGACACCACATCTCTGGCCCCGGACACCACATCTCTGGCCCCGGACACCACATCTCTGGCCCAGGACACCACATCTCTGGCCCAGGACACCACATCTCTGGCCCAGGACACCACATCTCTGGCCCAGGACACCACATCTCTGGCCCCGGACACCACATCTCTGGCCCAGGACACCACATCTCTGGCCCAGGACACCACATCTCTGGCCCAGGACACCACATCTCTGGCCCAGGACACCACATCTCTGGCCCGGGACACCACATCTCTGGTCCAGGACACCACATCTCTGGCCCAGGACACCACATCTCTGGCCCAGGACACCACATCTCTGGCCCAGGACACCACATCTCTGGCCCGGGACACCACGTCTCTGGTCCAGGACACCACATCTCTGGCCCAGGACACCACATCTCTGGCCCCGGACACCACATCTCTGGCCCCGGACACCACATCTCTGGCCCAGGACACCACATCTCTGGCCCAGGACACCACATCTCTGGCCCAGGACACCACATCTCTGGCCCAGGACACCACATCTCTGGCCCCGGACACCACATCTCTGGCCCAGGACACCACATCTCTGGCCCAGGACACCACATCTCTGGCCCAGGACACCACATCTCTGGCCCAGGACACCACATCTCTGGCCCGGGACACCACATCTCTGGTCCAGGACACCACATCTCTGGCCCAGGACACCACATCTCTGGCCCAGGACACCACATCTCTGGCCCAGGACACCAATTATTACGTTTCGTTTCCGTCCAGTATAATCTATTGATTTAGTAAAATAGTAAAGAACTTGTAATTGCTGGAGTGACTCCTCGCCTTGAGAATGACTCATCGGATCGGCTTCACATTTTCACCACTTGTGTTGTTTCCTGACCACAAAACTCTCCCTCCATGTGGCTTTTCAGCTTTTCAGTTCTGGAACGATTCTGACTTGTGTAGATTCCAATTTACACATTCTCGGAAGAAATTGTATAATTAAAATAAGGTTTCTTTCTGCAATTATTTCTGAGAGTCGCATCTGATCTGCTCCTATCCTGCCACGTTGATTATTTCTGAGTGTCGCATCTGATCTGCTCCTATCCTGCCACGTTGATTATTTCTGAGTGTCGCATCTGATCTGCTCCTATCCTGCCACGTTGATTATTTCTGAGTGTCGCATCTGATCTGCTCCTATCCTGCCACGTTGATTATTTCTGAGTGTCGCATCTGATCTGCTCCTATCCTGCCACGTTGATTATTTCTGAGTGTCGCATCTGATCTGCTCCTATCCTGCCACGTTGATTATTTCTGAGTGTCGCATCTGATCTGCTCCTATCCTGCCACGTTGATTATTTCTGAGTGTCGCATCTGATCTGCTCCTATCCTGCCACGTTGATTATTTCTGAGTGTCGCATCTGATCTGCTCCTATCCTGCCACGTTGATTATTTCTGAGTGTCGCATCTGATCTGCTCCTATCCTGCCACGTTGATTATTTCTGAGTGTCGCATCTGATCTGCTCCTATCCTGCCACGTTGATTATTTCTGAGTGTCGCATCTGATCTGCTCCTATCCTGCCACGTTGATTATTTCTGAGTGTCGCATCTGATCTGCTCCTATCCTGCCACGTTGATTATTTCTGAGTGTCGCATCTGATCTGCTCCTATCCTGCCACGTTGATTATTTCTGAGTGTCGCATCTGATCTGCTCCTATCCTGCCACGTTGATTATTTCTGAGTGTCGCATCTGATCTGCTCCTATCCTGCCACGTTGATTATTTCTGAGTGTCGCATCTGATCTGCTCCTATCCTGCCACGTTGATTATTTCTGAGTGTCGCATCTGATCTGCTCCTATCCTGCCACGTTGATTATTTCTGAGTGTCGCATCTGATCTGCTCCTATCCTGCCACGTTGATTATTTCTGAGTGTCGCATCTGATCTGCTCCTATCCTGCCACGTTGATTATTTCTGAGTGTCGCATCTGATCTGCTCCTATCCTGCCACGTTGATTATTTCTGAGTGTCGCATCTGATCTGCTCCTATCCTGCCACGTTGATTATTTCTGAGTGTCGCATCTGATCTGCTCCTATCCTGCCACGTTGATTATTTCTGAGTGTCGCATCTGATCTGCTCCTATCCTGCCACGTTGATTATTTCTGAGTGTCGCATCTGATCTGCTCCTATCCTGCCACGTTGATTATTTCTGAGTGTCGCACCTGATCTGCTCCTATCCTGCCACGTTGATAGAACACATCTGCTCAGCTTCAGGATTATTGTGTTCCTCTATTGTATTATACACAAAGACTTCTGCAGTCGTGTGCACTGAGGCGGAGGTCACTGTGGATATGTAATTCAGGGATACCTTCCTCAGAGGTCACTGTGGATATGTAATTCAGGGATACCTTCCTCACAGGTCACTGTGGATATGTAATTCAGGGATACCTTCCTCAGAGGTCACTGTGGATATGTAATTCAGGGATACCTTCCTCAGAGGTCACTGTGGATATGTAATTCAGGGATACCTTCCACAGAGGTCACTGTGGATATGTAATTGAGGGATACCTTCCTCAGAGGTCACTGGGGATATGTAAGTCAGGGATACCTTCCTCAGAGGTCACTGTGGATATGTAAGTCAGGGATACCTTCCTCAGAGGTCACTGTGGATATGTAATTCAGGGATACCTTCCTCAGAGGTCACTGTGGATATGTAAGTCAGGGATACCTTCCTCAGAGGTCACTGTGGATATGTAATTCAGGGATACCTTCCTCAGAGGTCACTGTGGATATGTAAGTCAGGGATACCTTCCTCAGAGGTCACTGTGGATATGTAAGTCAGGGATACCTTCCTCACAGGTCACTGTGGATATGTAAGTCAGGGAAACCTTCCTCAGAGGTCACTGTGGATATATAAATCAGGGATACCTTCCTCAGAGGTCACTGTAGATAAGTAAGTCAGGGATACCTTCCTCAGAGGTCACTGTGGATATGTAAGTCAGGGATACCTTCCTCACAGGTCACTGTGGATATGTAATTCAGGGATACCTTCCTCCCAGGTCACTGGGGATATGTAAGTCAGGGATACCTTCCTCACAGGTCACTGTGGATATGTAAGTCAGGGATACCTTCCTCAGAGGTCACTGTGGATAAGTAAGTCAGGGATACCTTCCTCAGAGGTCACTGTGGATATGTAAGTCAGGGATACCTTCCTCACAGGTCACTGTGGATATGTAATTCAGGGATACCTTCCTCACAGGTCACTGGGGATATGTAAGTCAGGGATACCTTCCTCACAGGTCACTGTGGATATGTAATTCAGGGATACCTTCCTCACAGGTCACTGGGGATATGTAAGTCATGGATACCTTCCTCAGAGGTCACTGTGGATATGTAAGTCAGGGATACCTTCCTCAGAGGTCACTGTGGATATGTAATTCAGGGATACCTTCCTCACAGGTCACTGGGGATATGTAATTCAGGGATACCTTCCTCAGAGGTCACTGGATATGTAATTCAGGGATACCTTCCTCAGAGGTCACTGGGGATATGTAATTCAGGGATACCTTCCTCACAGGTCACTGGGGATATGTAATTTAGGGATACCTTCCTCAGAGGTCACTGGGGATATGTAATTCAGGGATACCTTCCTCACAGGTCACTAGGGATATATAATACAGGGATACCTTCCTCACAGGTCACTGGGGATATGTAATTCAGGTATACCTTCCTCACAGGTCACTGGGGATATGTAATTCAGGGATATCTTCCTCGGAGGTCACTGGGGATATGTAATTCAGGGATACCTTCCTCAGAGGTCACTGGATATGTAATTCAGGGATACCTTCCACAGAGGTCACTGGGGATATGTAATTCAGGGATACCTTCCTCACAGGTCACTGGGGATATGTAATTCAGGGATACCTTCCTCACAGGTCACTGGGGATATGTAATTCAGGGATACCTTCCTCACAGGTCACTAGGGATATATAATACAGGGATACCTTCCTCACAGGTCACTGGGGATATGTAATTCAGGGATACCTTCCTCACAGGTCACTGGGGATATGTAATTCAGAGATATCTTCCTCGGAGGTCACTGGGGATATGTAATTCAGGGATACCTTCCTCACAGGTCACTGGGGATATGTAATTCAGGGATACCTTCCTCACAGGTCACTGGGGATATGTAATTCAGGGATACCTTCCTCACAGTTCACTGGGGATATGTAATTCAGGGATACCTTCCTCAGAGGTTACTGGGGATATGTAATTCAGGGATACCTTCCTCACAGGTCACTGGGGATATGTAATTCAGGGATACCTTCCTCACAGGTCACTGGGGATATGTAATTCAGGGATACCTTCCTCAGAGGTCACTGGGGATATGTAATTCAGGGATACCTTCCTCAGAGGTCACTGGGGATATGTAATTCAGGGATACCTTCCTCACAGGTCACTGGGGATATGTAATTCAGGGATACCTTCCTCACAGGTCACTGGGGGTATGTAATTCAGGGATACCTTCCTCAGAGGTCACTGGGGATATGTAATTCAGGGATACCTTCCTCAGAGGTCACTGGGGATATGTAATTCAGGGATACCTTCCTCACAGGTCACTGGGGATATGTAATTCAGGGATACCTTCCTCACAGGTCACTGGGGATATGTAATTCAGGGATACCTTCCTCACAGGTCACTGGGGATATGTAATTCAGGGATACCTTCCTCACAGGTCACTGGGGATATGTAATTCAGGGATACCTTCCTCACAGGTCACTGGGGATATGTAATTCAGGGATACCTTCCTCGGAGGTCACTGGGGATATGTAATTCAGGGTTACCTTCCTCACAGGTCACTGGGGATATGTAATTCAGGGATACCTTCCTCGGAGGTCACTGGGGATATGTAATTCAGGGTTACCTTCCTCACAGGTCACTGGGGATATGTAATTCAGGGATACCTTCCTCACAGGTCACTGGGGATATGTTATTCAGGGATACTTTCCTCACAGGTCACTGGGGATATGTAATTCAGGGATACCTTCCTCACAGGTCACTGGGGATATGTAATTCAGGGATACCTTCCTCACAGGTCACTGGGGATATGTAATTCAGGGATACTTTCCTCACAGGTCACTGGGGATATGTAATTCAGGGATACCTTCCTCACAGGTCACTGGGGATATGTAATTCAGGGATACCTTCCTCACAGGTCACTGGGGATATGTAATTCAGGGATACCTTCCTCACAGGTCACTGGGGATATGTAATTCAGGGATACCTTCCTCACAGGTCACTGGGGATATGTAATTCAGGGATACCTTCCTCGGAGGTCACTGGGGATATGTAGTTCAGGGTTACCTTCCTCACAGGTCATTGGGGATATGTAATTCAGGGATACCTTCCTCACAGGTCACTGGGGATATGTAATTCAGGGATACCTTCCTCACAGGTCACTGGGGATTTGTAATTCAGGGATACCTTCCTCACAGGTCACTGGGGATATGTAATTCAGGGATACCTTCCTCACAGGTCACTGGGGATATGTAATTCAGGGATACCTTCCTCACAGGTCACTGGGGATATGTAATTCAGGGATACCTTCCTCACAGGTCACTGGGGATATGTAATTCAGGGATACCTTCCTCACAGGCCACTGGGGATATGTAATTCAGGGATACATTCCTCACAGGTCACTTCGGATATGTAATTCAGGAATACCTTCCTCACAGGCCACAGGGGATATGTAATTCAGGGATACCTTCCTCACAGGTCACTGGGGATATGTAATTCAGGGATACCTTCCTCACAGGTCACTGGGGATATGTAATTCAGGGATACCTTCCTCACAGGTCACTGGGGATATGTAATTCAGGGATACCTTCCTCACAGGTCACTGGGGATATGTAATTCAGGGAAACCTTCCTCACAGGTCACTGGGGATATGTAATTCAGGGATACCTTCCTCACAGGTCACTGGGGATATGTAATTCAGGGATACCTTCCTCACAGGTCACTGGGGATATGTAATTCAGGGATACCTTCCTCACAGGTCACCGGGGATATGTAATTCAGGGATACCTTCCTCACAGGTCACTGGGGATATGTAATTCAGGGATACCTTCCTCGGAGGTCACTGGGGATATGTAATTCAGGGATACCTTCCTCACAGGTCACTGGGGATATGTAATTCAGGGATACCTTCCTCACAGGTCACTGGGGATATGTAATTCAGGGGTACCTTCCTCACAGGTCACTGTGGATATGTGATTCAGGGATACTTTCCTCACAGGCCACTGGGGATATGTAATTCAGGGATACCTTCCTCACAGGTCACTGGGGATATGTAATTCAGGGATACCTTCCTCACAGGCCACTGGGGATATGTAATTCAGGGATACTTTCCTCACAGGCCACTGGGGATATGTAATTCAGGGATACTTTCCTCACAGGCCACTGGGGATATGTAATTCAGGGATACTTTCCTCACAGGCCACTGGGGATATGTAATTCAGGGATACTTTCCTCACAGGTCACTGGGGATATGTAATTCAGGGATACCTTCCTCACAGGTCACTGGGGATATGTAATTCAGGGATACCTTCCTCACAGGTCACTGGGGATATGTAATTCAGGGATACCTTCCTCACAGGTCACTGGGGATATGTAATTCAGGGATACCTTCTTCACAGGTCACTGGGGATATGTAATTCAGGGATACCTTCCTCGGAGGTCACTGGGGATATGTAATTCAGGGATACCTTCCTCACAGGTCACTGGGGATATGTAATTCAGGGATACCTTCCTCACAGGTCACTGTGGATATGTAATTCAGGGGTACCTTCCTCACAGGTCACTGTGGATATGTAATTCAGGGATACTTTCCTCACAGGGCAGTGGGGATATGTAATTCAGGGATACCTTCCTCACAGGTCACTGGGGATATGTAATTCAGGGATACCTTCCTCACAGGTCACTGGGGATATGTAATTCAGGGATACTTTCCTCACAGGCCACTGGGGATATGTAATTCAGGGATACCTTCCTCACAGGTCACTGGGGATATGTAATTCAGGGATACCTTCCTCGGAGGTCACTGGGGATATGTAATTCAGGGATACCTTCCTCACAGGTCACTGGGGATATGTAATTCAGGGATACCTTCCTCACAGGTCACTGTGGATATGTAATTCAGGGGTACCTTCCTCACAGGTCACTGTGGATATGTAATTCAGGGATACTTTCCTCACAGGCCACTGGGGATATGTAATTCAGGGATACCTTCCTCACAGGTCACTGGGGATATGTAATTCAGGGATACCTTCCTCACAGGCCACTGGGGATATGTAATTCAGGGATACTTTCCTCACAGGCCACTGGGGATATGTAATTCAGGGATACTTTCCTCACAGGTCACTGGGGATATGTAATTCAGGGATACCTTCCTCACAGGTCACTGGGGATATGTAATTCAGGGATACCTTCCTCACAGGTCACTGGCGATATGTAATTCAGGGATACCTTCCTCACAGGTCACTGGGGATATGTAATTCAGGGATACCTTCCTCACAGGTCACTGGGGATATGTAATTCAGGGATACCTTCCTCACAGGTCACTGGAGATATGTAATTCAGGGATACCTTCCTCACAGGTCACTGGGGATATGTAATTCAGGGATACCTTCCTCACAGGTCACTGGGGATATGTAATTCAGGGATACCTTCCTCGGGCTGCGCCGCTACGTATTTATAATTTTATAATAAGACATGAGACAACAACTGTGAACTTCAGATAATATTAATTATACCAGGTGAAAGAGCAATGTATATTATCTACATTTGAAATGCACATTACACCTTCACTTTTTGGGGGAATTTGCATGAAGCATGGGAATAATTTTTACTAATTATCTTGAATAATTATTCTCATGGTATAGGAAAATAGGAAGTAGCTGAATGAGACATATCTTCAACACTTGGGAATATCTGTTATAAAGGTGTCTCACTAACCAGTGACTTTATTAATCTTTTCCATTCTTGCAAGAAACGAATTTAAAGAAAGTACGTAACAAGAAATTAAAAAGTGAGTGAGAATGAACGAGGAGAATATGAGGGAAGTGAACATGAAGTAAATAAACAGTAAAGGAAAGAGTATGAAGGAAGTGAGTGAAGGAGAGAGCAGGTTAATAGCGGGGAAACGTAGTATGGAATTATGGAATGTGTAAAGCAGGTGAACTGAAGATAACAATTATAGTATAATAGGTGAGTGATTTATGCCAGGAAAGTGAATGTTAGAATTGTGATTGATGGAAGAGACGATATATCAATAAGATACACATATAACCCACCAGGCTCTGGTGGCCTGGTGGTTAACGCTCTCGCTTCACACGGTGAGGGCCTGGGTTCGATTCCCAGCCAGAGTAGAAACATTGGACGTTTCTTTCCACCTGTTGTCTATGTTCCCCATCAGTAAAATGGGTACCTGGGTGTTAGTCGACTGGTGTGGGTCGCATCCTGGGACACTGACCTAAGGAGGCCTGGTCACAGACCGGGCCGCGGGGGCGTTGACCCCCGGAACTCTCTCTAGGTAAACTCCAGGTAATAAAAGAGAGAAGCTTACGACGATGTTGTTTACAATGAAACATTATAGTCAACAAAACTTGCTAGTGAATGTTTATATTATGTGTACATGTGTCTGTAACTTTAAACATTTTCGTCCTTTACATTTAGAAAACATGAGCAAATAGAAAGGTTATAAATTTGTTGCAGTTTTCTTTGTTAGTTCAGACAAATACATACAAAACACTCAACTATCTACAAAAAAAAAGTCCAGACATATAATTTTACAATATTTCCATGGGAAAATATTTAAATTATGTAATATACTGTGTAGCATAAGTAGAAGTCTGGATTTCTCAATAAGTGGCCACTCCATTGTGGTCTAGCTGGTTGAGTACTTGTTCTTGTCTGGCTGGACTACAGTCGAACCTTCCCAGGCGAGTGTAATTATGAGGCGCAGATTTCTGTGTGTCCTCCCTTGTAATTACATCAGTCTGTATATCATGATATTAAAACATCTATGTTATAATATCATATATGGAATGTGCTCAGTAGGGTGGTTACTCTTGAAAAGTTAAGTTCCTCTTTGAGATGATGCTGTGTTTGGGGTTCACAACTTTCAACGTCCCCCTCTGGAGTTGTATGCCATTTTTATGCACTAATTTTCATTTGATGAAAGATTCTTTTATATTTGCTTCGTTTTCATTTTCAGACCACATGAAAATTTAAAAAAAAAATAATTCTCAAGAATATGGCAGATGTAAGGAATAGGTGGTAGGTTACCGAAAGCGGTGAAAAGTTTTTACGAGGATAGTGAGGCTCAGGCTAGAGTATGTAGGCGAGAGGGGGATTATTTCCCAGTAAAAGTAGGCCTTAGACAGGGTTGTGTGATGTCACCGTGGTTATTCAACATATTTATAGATGGAGTAGTAAGAGAAGTGAGGAAACGTTTCCTCAATAAAGATACCCAAGAGATGCACATGTGTCTAATTTATCAACGTGTCGGTTCTCTGAACCATTCATCTACAATCCTGTCAGACACTTCAACTATTTGGGATCTTAATACTTGGGAATTCTTCGCTTGCCTAACCCTTGGGCACGACCTACTTCCACATTGGAAAAATGTAACACAATCTACGACAGTTGCACCTCTCCTGCCTGCGGTTTATAAGCTCCTTCTCCGCACATATGCCGTATTCTATTCAACACTGATGAACTGGCCACATCGACTCAAGGTTGAGGGACTGATTACCTCATTCTCCTCCTGTTCTTCACGTTTCTCCTTTGTATGGACTGATGAAGCCACTGTGTGGCGAAACGTTTCCTCAATAAAGATACCCAAGAGTTGCATATGTGTCTAATTTATCAACGTGTCGGTTCTCTGAACCATTCATCTACAATTATATTTCTGTGGACCATGGACTTGCCTGATACAAATTTCTCAACTTTTTGAAAATCAATTGGATGGTTAAAATCTCTCACATGAATAGATAGAGCATTGGAATTTTGTCCAATTTCAATGCTATGTTTACGTTGTTTTAATCTTAGTTCGAGACTTTTACCAGTTTGATCATAATAAACTATCACAAATTTTACAAGGAATCTTATACATATATCCGTCAGTAATTTGGGGGGAATTTTTTATCAAAAGATTTTTTACTGTATCACGATTTTTAAACACAACTTTGATATTAAAAGTCTTAAGAAGAGAAGGCATATCAACCAAATTTTCATGGTAAGGTTGGTTGTCCCTTTTTGGATTGTAAAAAGTACTTCTAGTAATTTTAAAAGATTTATCAATTACGTTTCTTGGGTATTTCAGATCATTAGCTGTTTCATAAATTTTGGATATTTCTTCATCTATGACCTCTGGACTGCAAATACACAAAGCTCTCAAAAACATTGATGAGAAAACAGACAGTTTAACTGTATCTTGATGCGAGGAATAATAGTGGACATAGGAACAGTTATTTGTAGATTTTCTATAAATTTTCAATTTGAATTCATTATTACCCTTAATAATTAAAACATCGAGAAAAGGCGATTTGTTATTTTCCTCAAATTCCACAGTAAAGTTTATAGAATGGGCTAAGCTATTTAATTTAACAAGGAAATGGTTTTTATCTACATTCTTAGGTATAAGACACAAAATATCATCAACATATCTGAACCATTTAGCTCTATGAGGGAGCAGTCTTGCAGTCTTGTTTCAAAAAAATCCATGTATAGGTTACTAAGAACAGGTGAAAGAGGATTTTCCATTGCCATAGGTTCAGTTTCATATAAATTATCTAAATGGCTTGTCGACAATTTGAGCCCAATTGTTGGAAAAAATTCTAACTTTAATGTTAAAAACAACATAGATTTATAATGGTATAAAATACCGACAGGTTGTTAGGTAAGTCACATATGCAACAGTTAGGTATCTTTATTTTGAAACGTTTCGCCTACACAGTAGGCTTCATCAGTCGAGTACAGAAAGTTGATAGAAGCAGAAAAGACGTGAAGATGATGTAATCAGTCCATCACTCTTGAAGTTTTGAGGTGGTCAGTCCCTCAGCCTGGAGAAGAATATTGTTCCATAGTCTGAAACAGACTTTGGTTAATATAAATTAGATTTCATTTAAAATTAATAAAATTTTGGAAGAATTTAATACATTGGATAAATAATAAAAGCTTAATTCATGGGTAGAGTACTTGGGTTGAACAAATATTTTGTTAGTGGGGTGTCGTAAAGGATCTGTCTAGTTGGGCAAGCGGGCCTGCTGCAGTGTTCCTCCTTGCTTATGTCGTCACATCCCACAACAAAGCTACACCTGACCCGTGTCGTCACGGGTCAGGTGTAGCTTTGTTGTGGGATGTGATGGTGAGGTGTGGTCTCAATCCTTCATATGCCTTCCTTTCATGCATTATCTTCATAGATCCTTGATGATGTGAGAAATCACGAAAGCGCTTAAAATTTCACCATTCTGGTTGGTAAGTAGGAAAAGAGGGAGGTAGGGGGATAGGGAGGAGGATGTCGACAATAATGCAGAGTCCCAGTAAGTTATATCAGTCAAGTTTCTAACTCCCTATCTTCCTACCAACCCTTTTAATTACTGTACGTAGGAAGGTTGGGAGGAGGATAGGAGCATCGTTGTTATTCTTGAAAAATTGATAACTCCTGCCTCATTTTGTTGCTTATTCTAGTGCCTCCCATTAACTTTCAAGCAGTTATTTATGTCGACTATCTGCTAATCCAATTTGCATGCGCTACTGCTGCCTCTCTTACATGTATAAAGTACTACAAATATTTCTTTAAGCAACCTATCTAAAAGTACATCTGAATATCTTGCTTCTTAGACAATACAGAAATATTATTGTATTAGAAACAAAGTGGGAAAACATATCTAAAAAAGTGTTTTCTTTTTTCCCCGTAACTCAGCATAATTTGTACCTATTTACTGTTGATAGTTGATGCAAATTAAAATAGGCCTACCTATAGTTAGATTTTATACAAATAAACGCAGCTACAATGAATTACAATGTACTCGCCTATTACAATGTGGTTGCAGGGGTGTGTGTGTTGTGGGCCCTCTCTCTCCCCGCTGTGTGTGTGTGTGTGTGTGTGTGTGTGTGTGTGTGTGTGTGTGTGTGTGTGTGTGTGTGTGTACTCACCTAATTTTATTTGCAGAGGTCCAGACTCAGCTCCTGGCCCCGCCTCTTTACTGAACGCTACTAGGTCCTCTCTCTCCCTGCTCCATGAGGATGTGTGCTTTAAATAATTAAAGTCAGAGCCTCAACTTGATATACATTATAGAGTTTTTAATTATAAAAAGCGTCACAAAAAGTCGTTTTATAAAGATCAGTTTAAACTGGACAGAAAAGAAAGTTTCACATGTAAATAAGTTGATTTTTGAGGCTGGTACATATTTCTTGGTATCAAGAGTTTTTATCAGCAACAAGACAACTGCCAAGAATGCAGCCAGGAATAATGCCTAAACTATAATTATCTTGTTAAAACGAAGAAATAAGAAGAAAAAAGTAGGCCTACTGATGGACACATACAGGTCTTCGACACAATGATTCATTTACAGACATACGTATACATATTATACTTCTTATCATTGTTGCTAACAGTTATTGATATGTTATGAGAGTTTGCATATAGTTAGTTAATAATAATTTTATTTTTTTATTATCACACTGGCCGATTCCCACCAAGGCAGGGTGGCCCGAAAAAGAAAAACTTTCACCATCATTCACTCCATCACTGTCTTGCCAGAAGGGTGCTTTACACTACAGTTTTTAAACTGCAACATTAACACCCCTCCTTCAGAGTGCAGGCACTGTACTTCCCATCTCCAGGACTCAAGTCCGGCCTGCCGGTTTCCCTGAACCCCTTCATAAATGTTACTTTGCTCACACTCCAACAGCACGTCAAGTATTAAAAACCATTTGTCTCCATTCACTCCTACCAAACACGCTCACGCATGCCTGCTGGAAGTCCAAGCCCCTCGCACACAAAACCTCCTTTACCCCCTCCCTCCAACCTTTCCTAGGCCGACCCCTACCCCGCCTTCCTTCCACTACAGACTGATACACTCTTGAAGTCATTCTGCTTCGCTCCATTTTCTCTACATGTCCGAAAAACCTCAACAACCCTTCCTCAGCCCTCTGGACAACAGTTTTGGTAATCCCGCACCTCCTCCTAACTTCCAAACTACGAATTCTCTGCATTATATTCACACCACACATTGTCCTCAGACATGACATCTCCACTGCTTCCAGCCTTCTCCTCGCTGCAACATTCATCACCCATGCTTCACACCCATATAGGAGCATTGGTAAAACTATACTCTCATACATTCCCTTCTTTGCCTCCAAGGACAAAGTTCTTTGTCTCCACAGTCTCCTAAGTGCACCGCTCACCCTTTTCCCCTCATCAATTCTATGATTCACCTCATCTTTCATAGACCCATCCGCTGACACGTCCACTCCCAAATATCTGAATACATTCACCTCCTCCATACTCTCTCCCTCCAATCTGATATCGAATCTTTCATCACCTAACCTTTTTATCCTCATAACCTTACTCTTTCCTGTATTCACTTTTAATTTTCTTCTTTTACATACCCTACCAAATTCATCCACCAACCTCTGCAACTTCTATTCAGAATCTCCCAAGAGCACAGTGTCATCAGCAAAGAGCAACTGTGACAACTCCCACTTTATGTGTGATTCTTTATCTTTTAACTCCACGCCTCTTGCCAAGACCCTCGCATTTACTTCTCTTACAACCCCATCTATAAATATATTAAACAACCACGGTGACATCACACATCCTTGTCTAAGGCCTACTTTTACTGGGAAATAATCTCCCTCTTTCCTACATACTCTAACTTGAGCCTCACTATCCTCGTAAAAACTCTTCACTGCTTTCAGTAACCTACCTCCTACACCATACACCTGCAACATCTGCCACATTGCCCCCCTATCCACCCTGTCATACGCCTTTTCCAAATACGTAAATGCCACAAAAACCTCTTTAGCCTTATCTAAATACTGTTCACTTATATGTTTCACTGTAAGTTAATAATAATAATAATAATAATAATAATAATAATAATAATAATAATAATAATAATAATAATAATAATAATAATAATAATAATAATAATAATAATAATAATATCTTTATTTCTACAAGTACATGTACACGGTATACAGGCCTAACTGACCCCAACGACATACGACTACATAGAAAGTCGCTTGTTATTCAGAGCATTTCGGGCAAATTATGTCAGTTTTGTTACAGGATGCCACCCACACCAGTCGACTAACACCAAGGTACCCTTTTTACTGATGGGGAACAGACAACCGGTATAAAGACCCTCGCCGTGTGAAGCGAAAGCTTTAGCCACCAGGCCTCGTGGTACGGGTAGGAAAGAGGGAAAGTTTATAATTGTTGTAAGGTAGGCCTACTGATCTATGTTGAGAGTTCCTCCCAACAATGATTCACTCTTAGATATATATATATATATATATATATATATATATATATATATATATATATATATATATATATATATATATATATATATATATATATATATATATCTATTTTTCAGTCATATGTAATTCTATATAGCAACTACATTTCTGTTATGAATGAAGTTAACAGTTTTTTTTTTCATATTTTGAGAGTTTACCTGATTAGTAGATAGATAGATAGGACTGTAGGTAGCTAGTTTGGAAGTTTGGTAGGGAGTTGGGTACGTAAGTAGGTAGGTAGATAGGTAGCTACGTACGTAAGTACAAACGTAGATTGGCAGGAAGATAGATAGGTACATTGGAAGGTTGGGAGGTGGGGAATAGGAAGGTAGGTGACTAGTTAGGTAGGTAAGTAGATAAGTAGGTAGGTAGGTAATATGCAGGTAGGTAAGAGGCAGGTAGGTAGATAAGTAGGTAGGTATGTATGAAAGTAGGTAGGTATGAAAGTAGGTAAGTATGTAGATATGCAGGAAGGAAAGGATGTAGGAGGGTAGGGAGGAGGATATACCTAATTATGCTGAGTCACAGCTAGTTAAATCAGTCAGATTTCTAACTCCTCACTACCTTCCTATCTACCCTTGTAATTCCAGTAGGTATGGAGGTAGGAAGGAGGATGGGAGAATCCTTGTAATTCTTGCAAGTCTTGTATGTCATCCACCTGTCTCCCGGTATACTATCTCTTCTCTAGGTTATTCTGACTCACTACTTGTAGTTATTTCAATCAAATTTATATTATAACTCCTGCTCCTTGTTGTTGCTTATTTTAATGCCTCCTTCAAACTTTCTAACAATTAATTATGTCTACTGTCTGATATTCCATCTCGCATCTACTGCTGCTGCTGTCTCTGTCATATTCTTAAATTACTACAAATCATTTAGCTTTTAAAGTACATCTGAATAATGACCTGCTTCTTCCTACACAATACAGAAGTATTACTGTATTAGAAACAAAACTAAAGCTAAAAAATCAGCCTAATAGCATAAACTAGCCACCATATAATCAAAAGAACAAGGAGAATAACAACCACAGAAGAATATATTGAAAAATAGCGCCGGGCGTGGCCTCAAGGAAGGGTATGGGGTTCCCCAACTGTCTTCCAGCACGGTCACGGGCTACCTGTTCTATCTCATCTGTTTCTTTAATAACTTCCATGTTCTTATTTACCGTAACTGATACATGGCAAAGGGAGGATGAGAGAGATAAGAGAGATGTGAAGGGCACTAAGGTAGGTAGGAAATAACATGGGATGGCAAGAGGCAGGGAGGTAGGAAGAGAAGCTATATATAAACATACATAATATAACAACAGAGATACACAAATCACACTGTTATACACAATAGCAACAGAAATACACAAATCACACTGTTATACACAATAGCAACAGAAATACACAAATCACACTGTTATACACAATAGCAACAGAAATACACAAATCACACTGTTATACACAATAGCAACAGACAATAGCAACAGAAATACACAAATCACACTGTTATACACAATAGCAACAGAAATACACAAATCACACTGTTATACACAATAGCAACAGAAATACACAAATCACACTGTTATACACAATAGCAACAGAAATACACAAATCACACTGTGTCTGATAATCACTCGGTCAGACACTGCAACACAATGGCATCTTGGTACAGAAGAGAAAACACCTTCGTCAACTTTTTCAAGTGAGAATTGTTTGATCTGAGAGGAACCTGACCTCCCAGTGGCTACATTCTCACTACTACTACTCTGCACCTCTCCTTCCCACAGTATTTAAGTCTCAACACTGTCGCTTGATCTTCAGTTAGTTCCAGACTTTGGAACAGAACTTCTCCAGGCCGAGGGACTGACAACCTCAAATCTACGACTTCAAGGGTGATGGACTGATTACATCGTCTTCACATCTCTACTGCTCCTGCCTACTTTCTGTACTCGACTGAAGAAGCCTACTGTGTAGGCGAAACGTTTCGGAATAAAGTTCCCTAAATGTTGCCTATGTGTCTTATCTACCAACCATCAAATTCTTTATCGTGATCAACAGCCTCAAAAGCTTTACTGAAGAAAGTTAATAAGTTAGTTAGACAAGAACGGCCTCTCGTGAATCCATGCTGAGTATCATTAATCAAGCTATGCTTATCGAGATGGCTTCTTATAATCTCAGCTATAATTGACTCTAGTAATTTGCCTACAATTGAGGTCAGGCTTATTGGGCGGTAATTTGACGGTAACGACTTGTCCCCTGTTTTAAAAATAGGAATTACATTAGCCATCTTCCACATATCAGACACTACACCTGTTTGAAGGGATAAATTAAGAATATTAGTTAATGGTTCACAGAGTTCCCTTTTGCATTCCTTAAGAACCCTTGAAAAAAAGCTCATCAGGACCCGGCGCCTTATTTTGCTTCAATCTGTCTATCTGCTTCACAACCATTTCACTAGTGACTGTGATGTTACATAATTTATCTTCTTCAGGCCCATTATAAAAATTAATTACTGGAATATTGTTAGTGTCTTCCTGTGTAAAAACCGAGAGAAAATAATTATTTAAAATCGAGCACATTTCATTCTCTTTGTCAGTAAGATGCCCATAGTTATTTTTAAGGGCACCTATCTTATCTCTAACTTTTGTTCTATAGACTTGGGAAAAACTTTTTGGGTTAGTTTTAGAATCCCTAGCAACTTTAATTTCATAGTACCTTTTAGCTTTTATTTTTTTTTGCAGTGTCTGACAGATGTGATGAATGGTTTTGAAAACCGACAATTTGAAGAATTGAGACACTTATGCAACACATTGGAATCTTTATTGAAGAAACGTTTCGCCACACAGTGGCTTCATCAGTCCAATACAAAGTAGAAATGGGTAAGGAGAGGAGAAGTTTGAGGTAATCAGTCCCTCAACCTGGAATCGATGTGTTCAGTCCATCACTCTTGCAGGAAGTGCAGCACAGAGCCAGATAGGTGGCTTATATACTGCAGTCAGATGAGTCGAAGCAGGAGGAGGCGGGATCACAGTGGGAATCTTGGTACAAAGACTTCAACGCTTGCCCAACCTTTGGGCGACGACCTACTTACACTAGTGGCAGGTCCCACTGTGATCCCGCCTCCTCCTGCTTCGACTCATCTGACTGCAGTATATAAGCCACCTCTCTGGCCCTATGCTGCACTTCCTACAAGAGTGATGGACTGAACACATCGATTCCAGGTTGAGGGACTGATTACCTCAAACTTCTCCTCTCCTTACCCATTTCTACTTTGTATTGGACTGATGAAGCCACTGTGTGGCGAAACGTTTCTTCAATAAAGATTCCCATGTGTTACATAAGTGTCTCAATTCTTCAGCTTTTTTTTTTACACGTTTCATTTTAAACTTTCTGAAACACATTTGCTAAGTTAAAAATAAGCAGATTTTCCAGATTTGCGAGCATGCAACAAATCACTTTCCCGTTTAAGCTCCCAAATGTCGTCTCCCATCATGTTTTCATTATAAGATCCGTGACATCTGTGTTCGAAGTCCATTATATCTTGGTGGAAGCGGTCCTCTTGCTCCTCTGAGTATGCTCCCATATTCTTCTCAAAATTATCAAGACGAGCATCAAAGATATGGACCTTACCAAGGTCTCAACAAGTTCCACATAATTGTCAGCCTTGTTGTTGCCCAGAAAGCCCTGTGCTATAGCAGGAAAACTATCACAGGCTTCCTTTTCCTTCTCTGTGAGCTTCTTTGGAAATTCTGACCACTCCATGATATCCTAACTTGTGGTCCAGTGAAGATGCCAGTCTTCACCTTTGCCTCTTATAGCTTGAGAAAGAAGTCTTGAAGATACTTGAAGGCTGCAGAGTCTTTGTCAAGAGCAGTAACAAACTGTTTCATTAAGCCTGTTGAATATACTTGGTAAAATGTATGATAGTTATTATTGTAAGAATTAAGACTAAGACGGAGAGCAGAATCGCAGATGAACATGGAGGCTTTAGCTTTACTGTTAACACTTGCGTAGACAGTGTGTACAGTAAAGCATATAGGTGAATAGTATTTAGATACTGGTAAATAGGTTTTCGTTGCATTTATGGATTTTTAAGCATATGATAGGCCGGATAGGAAAGAAATGTGTCAGAAGTTGCAAATATATGGAATAGGTGGTAGGTTACTGAAAGCAGTTAAGAGTTTTAACGAGGATAGTGAGGCTCAGGTCAGAGTATGTAGGAGAGAGGGAGATTATTTCCCATTAAAAGTAGACCTTAGACAAGGATGAGTGATGTCACCATTGTTCATTATATTTATAGACGGGGTTGTGAGAAAAGTGAATGCCCAGGTGTCGGCAAGAGGTGTGGGATTAAGAGAGAATCTAACACAAAGTGAGAGTTGTCACAGTTGCTTTTCGCTGAGGGCACTGTGCTCTTGGGAAATTCTGAAGAGAAGTTGCAGAGGTTGGTGAACGACTTTGGAAAGGTATGTAAGAGAAGGAATTAGTATGTGACCATAAGAAAGAGTAAGGTAATGAGGCTAACAAAAAAAATTATGTAATGAAAAATTGGATATCAGATTGGAGGGTGGGAGTATGGAAGAAGTGAATGTATTCAAATATATGGGAGTGGACTTGTCAGCAGATCGGGGCGTGAAAAACGAGGTGAATCGTAGAAGTGATAAAGGAAAACTGAGGAATTTGTTGAGACAAAGAACATTATCCATGGAAGAAAATGGAGAATTTTATGAGGGTGTAGTGGTACAGACGCTCCTGTATGAGTATGAAGCATCGGCAGTGAATGTTACAACAAGGAGAAGGCTGGAGGCAGTGGAGATGTCGTGTCTGAGAGAACGAGCGGTAAGAATGTAATGCAAAAAATTCGTAGTGTCAAGATTAGAAGAAGGTGTAGGGTTTCTAAAAGTATTATCCAGATGGCAGAGGAGGGGTTGTTAAAGTGGTTTGGAACTTTAAAGAGGAAGGAACAAAATAGAATGACTTGGAGAGCATATAAATCTGTAGTGGAAGGAAGGCGCGGTAGGGGTCGTCCTACGAAAGTTTTGAGGGAGGCGTAGAAGAGGTTTTGTGTGCGAGGGGCTTGGACCTCCAGCAAATGTGCGTGAGCGTGTTAGATAGGAGCGAATGGAGACAAATTATTTTTATGACTTGACGTGCTGTTGGAGTGTGAGCAAAGTAACATTTATGAAGGGATACAGGGAAGCCGGCACTCCGGACTTGAGTCCTGGAGGTGGAAAGTACTGAGTCTTCGCTCTGAAGGATTGGTGTTGATATGTTGCCTTTTTTTAACTGTAGTGTAAGTACACCTCTGGCAAGACAGTGATGGAACGAATGATGATGAAAGTCCTTCTTTCTCAGGTCACCTCGCCTCGGTGGGAAATGACGATGTGTAATTAAAAAATATATGTATATTTTCTGACTAACTTAAATTGAGAATATTGGTTTTATACAATTTTGAGGATAACCATTGTGAAAGATGTGAATATGTGAAGAAGTGACAAGTTTGATTCTCTTGTAGATAAGACAAAGGAAACACTCATATAAATGGTCGTATGCAAGATAAAATATAACGAGAAATAATTATTAAACAATTAAATACTGTCTCTTTCAATTTACACATCAATACTTTTCTCTCCTCATCAATATTGAAAGCAAAACAAAAATATTCACAATCAATAACACAAAACAAAAATCTCTCGGGGATAAAAAAAATAAAAGTCTCCAAAGTCGGGAGACTATTTCTTAATGAAAATAATTCTGGAGGTCGCTGCTGCAGCCTGGCCAGTGGTCGCTGCTGCAGCCTGGCCAGTGGTCGCTGCTGCAGCCTGGCCAGTGGTCGCTGCTGCAGCCTGGCCAGTGGTCGCTGCTGCAGCCTGGCCAGTGGTCGCTGCTGCAGCCTGGCCAGTGGTCGCTGCTGCAGCCTGGCCAGTGGTCGCTGCTGCAGCCTGGCCAGTGGTCGCTGCTGCAGCCTGGCCAGTGGTCGCTGCTGCAGCCTGGCCAGTGGTCGCTGCTGCAGCCTGGCCAGTGGTCGCTGCTGCAGCTTGGCCAGTGGTCGCTGCTGCAGCTTGGCCAGTGGTCGCTGCTGCAGCCTGGCCAGTGGTCGCTGCTGCAGCCTGGCCAGTGGTCGCTGCTGCAGCCTGGCCAGTGGTCGCTGCTGCAGCCTGGCCAGTGGTCGCTGCTGCAGCCTGGCCAGTGGTCGCTGCTGCAGCCTGGCCAGTGGTCGCTGCTGCAGCCTGGCCAGTGGTCGCTGCTGCAGCCTGGCCAGTGGTCGCTGCTGCAGCCTGGCCAGTGGTCGCTGCTGCAGCCTGGCCAGTGGTCGCTGCTGCAGCCTGGCCAGTGGTCGCTGCTGCAGCTGGCCTGTGGTCGCTGATGCAGCCTGGCCAGTGGTCGCTGCTGCAGCCTGGCCAGTGGTCGCTGCTGCAGCCTGGCCAGTGGCCGCTACTGAAACCTGGCCAATGGTCGCTGCTGCAGCCTGATCAGTGATCGCTGCTGCAGCCTGGCCAGTGGTCGCTGCTGCAGCCTGGCCAGTGGTCGCTGCTGCAGCCTGGCCAGTGGTCGCTGCTGCAGCCTGGTCAGTGGTCGCTGCTTCAGCCTGGCCAGCGGTTGCTGCTATAGCCTGGCCAGTGGTCGCTGCTGCAGCCTGGCCAGTGGTCGCTGCTGCAGCCTGGTCAGTGGTCGCTGTTGCAGCCTGGCCAGTGGTCGCTGCTGCAGCCTGGCCAGTGGTCGCTGCTGCAGTCTGGCCAGTGGTCGCTGCTGCAGCCTGGCCAGTGCTGCAGTCTGGCCAGTGGTCGCTGGTGCAGCCTGGCCAGTGGTCGCTGCTGCAGCTTGACCAGTGGTCGCTGCTGCAGCCTGGCCAGTGGTCGCTGCTGCAGCTTGGCCAGTGGTCGCTGCTGCAGCTTGGCCAGTGGTCGCTGCAGCATCTTGGCCAGTGGTCGCTGCTGCAGCCTGGCCAGTGGTCGCTGCTGCATCCTGGCCAGTGGTCGCTGCTGCAGCTTGGTCAGTTGTCGCTGCTGCAGCCTGGCTAGTGGTCGCTGCTGCAGCCTGGCCAGTGGTCGCTGCTGCAGCTTGGCCAGTGGTCGCTGCTGCAGCTTGGCCAGTGGTCGCTGCTGCAGCCTGGTCAGTGGTCGCTGCTGCAGCCTGGTCAGTGGTCGCTGCTGCAGCTTGGCCAGTGGTCGCTGCTGCAGCCTGGCCAGTGGCCGCTGCTGCAGCTTGGCCAGTGGTCGCTGCTGCAGCCTGGCCAGTGGTCGCTGCTGCAGCCTGGCCAGTGGTCGCTGCTGCAGCCTGGCCAGTGGTCGCTGCTGCAGCTTGGCCAGTGGTCGCTGCAGCATCTTGGCCAGTGGTCGCTGCTGCAGCCTGGCCAGTGGTCGCTGCTGCATCCTGGCTAGTGGTCGCTGCTGCAGCTTGGTCAGTGGTCGCTGCTGCAGCCTGGCCATTGGTCGCTGCTGCAGCCTGGCCAGTGGTCGCTGCTGCAGCTTGGCCAGTGGTCGCTGCTGCAGCTTGGCCAGTGGTCGCTGCAGCATCTTGGCCAGTGGTCGCTGCTGCAGCCTGGCCAGTGGTCGCTGCTGCATCCTGGCCAGTGGTCGCTGCTGCAGCTTGTTCAGTTGTCGCTGCTGCAGCCTGGCCAGTGGTCGCTGCTGCAGCCTGGCCAGTGGTCTCTGCTGCAGCTTGGCCAGTGGTCGCTGCTGCAGCTTGGCCAGTGGTCGCTGCTGCAGCCTGGTCAGTGGTCGCTGCTGCAGCCTGGCCAGTGGTCGCTGCTGCAGCTTGGCCAGTGGTCGCTGCTGCAGCCTGGCCAGTGGCCGCTGCTGCAGCTTGGCCAGTGGTCGCTGCTGCAGCCTGGCCAGTGGTCGCTGCTGCAGCTTGGCCAGTGGTCGCTGCAGCATCGTGGCCAGTGGTCGCTGCTGCAGCCTGGACAGTGGTCGCTGCTGCATCCTGGCCAGTGGTCGCTGCTGCAGCTTGGTCAGTGGTCGCTGCTGCAGCCTGGCCAGTGGTCGCTGCTGCAGCCTGGCCAGTGGTCGCTGCTGCAGCCTGGCCAGTGGTCGCTGCTGCAGCCTGGCCAGTGGTCGCTGCTGCAGCCTGGCCAGTGGTCGCTGCTGCAGCCTGGTCAGTGGTCGCTGCTGCAGCCTGGCCAGTGGTCGCTGCTGCAGCCTGGTCAGTGGTCGCTGCTGCAGCCTGGCCAGTGGTCGCTGCTGCAGCCTGGCCAGTGATCGCTGCTGCAGCCTGGCCAGTGGTCACTGCTGCAGCTTGGCCAGTGGTCGCTGCTGCAGCCTGGCCAGTGGTCGCTGCTGCAGCTTGGCCAGTGGTCGCTGCTGCAGCCTGGCCAGTGGTCACTGCTGCAGCTTGGCCAGTGGTCGCTGCTGCAGCCTGGCCAGTGGTCGCTGCTGCAGTCTGGCCAGTGGTCGCTGCTGCAGCCTGGCCAGTGGTCGCTGCTGCAGCTTGACCAGTGGTCGCTGCTGCAGCTTGGCCAGTGGTCGCTGCTGCAGCCTGGCCAGTGGTCGCTGCTGCAGCTTGGCCAGTGGTCGCTGCTGCAGCCTGGCCAGTGGTCGCTGCTGCAGCCTGGCCAGTGGTCGCTGCTGCAACTTGGCCAGTGGTCGCTGCTGCAGCCAGGCCAGTGGTCGCTGCTGCAGCCTGGCCAGTGGTCGCTACTGCAGCCTGGCCAGTGGTCGCTGCTGCAGCCTGGCCAGTGGTCGCTGCTGCAGCTTGGCCAGTGGTCGCTGCTGCAGCCTGGCCAGTGGGCGCAGCTGCAGCCTGGTCAGTGGTCGCTGCTGCAGCCTGGCCAGTGGTCGCTGCTGCAGCCTGGTCAGTTGTCGCTGCTGCAGCCTGGCCAGTGGTCGCTGCTGCAGCTTGACCAGTGGTCGCTGCTGCAGCTTGGCCAGTGGTCGCTGCTGCAGTCTGGCCAGTGGTCGCTGCTGCAGCCTGGCCAGAGGTCGCTGCTGCAGCTTGGCCAGTGGTCGCTGCTGCAGCCTGGCCAGTGGTCGCTGCTGCAGCTTGGCCAGTGGTCGCTGCTGCAGCCTGGCCAGTGGTCGCTGCTGCAGTCTGGCCAGTGGTCGCTGCTGCAACCTGGCCAGTGGTCGCTGCTGCAGCTTGACCAGTGGTCGCTGCTGCAGCTTGGCCAGTGGTTGCTGCTGCAGCCTGGCCAGTGGTCGCTGCTGCAGCTTGGCCAGTGGTCGCTGCTGCAGCCTGGCCAGTGGTCGCTGCTGCAGCCTGGCCAGTGGTCGCTGCTGCAGCTTGGCCAGTGGTCGCTGCTGCAGCCTGGCCAGTGGTCGCTGCTGCAGCCTGGCCAGTGGTCGCTACTGCAGCCTGGCCAGTGGTCGCTGCTGCAGCCTGGCCAGTGGTCGCTGCTGCAGCTTGGTAAGTGGTCGCTGCTGCAGCCTGGCCAGTGGGCGCTGCTGCAGCCTGGTCAGTGGTCGCTGCTGCAGCCTGGCCAGTGGTCGCTGCTGCAGCCTGGTCAGTTGTCGCTGCTGCAGCCTGGCCAGTGGTCGCTGCTGCAGCTTGACCAGTGGTCGCTGCTGCAGCTTGGCCAGTGGTCGCTGCTGCAGTCTGGCCAGTGGTCGCTGCTGCAGCCTGGCCAGTGGTCGCTGCTGCAGCTTGACCAGTGGTCGCTGCTGCAGCCTGGCCAGTGGTCGCTGCTGCAGCCTGGTCAGTTGTCGCTGCTGCAGCCTGGCCAGTGGTCGCTGCTGCAGCTTGACCAGTGGTCGCTGCTGCAGCTTGGCCAGTGGTCGCTGCTGCAGTCTGGCCAGTGGTCGCTGCTGCAGCCTGGCCAGTGGTCGCTGCTGCACCTTGACCAGTGGTCGCTGCTGCAGCCTGGCCAGTGGTCGCTGCTGCAGCTTGGCCAGTGGTCGCTGCTGCAGCTTGGCCAGTGGTCGCTGCAGCATCTTGGCCAGTGGTCGCTGCTGCAGCCTGGCCAGTGGTCGCTGCTGCAGCCTGGCCAGTGGTCGCTGCTGCAGCTTGGCCAGTGATCGCTGCTGCAGCTTGGCCAGTGGTCGCTGCTGCAGCCTGGTCAGTGGTCGCTGCTGCAGCCTGGCCAGTGGTCGCTGCTGCAGCTTGGCCAGTGGTCGCTGCTGCAGCCTGGCCAGTGGCCGCTGCTGCAGCTTGGCCAGTGGTCGCTGCTGCAGCCTGGCCAGTGGTCGCTGCTGCAGCCTGGCCAGTGGTCGCTGCTGCAGCTTGGCCAGTGGTCGCTGCAGCATCTTGGCCAGTGGTCGCTGCTGCAGCCTGGCCAGTGGTCGCTGCTGCATCCTGGCCAGTAGTCGCTGCTGCAGCTTGGTCAGTGGTCGCTGCTGCAGCCTGGCCAGTGGTCGCTGCTGCAGCCTGGCCAGTGGTCGCTGCTGCAGCCTGGCCAGTGGTCGCTGCTGCAGCCTGGCCAGTGGTCGCTGCTGCAGCCTGGCCAGTGGTCGCTGCTGCAGCCTGGTCAGTGGTCGCTGCTGCAGCCTGGCCAATGGTCGCTGCTGCAGCCTGGTCAGTGGTCGCTGCTGCAGCCTGGCCAGTGGTCGCTGCTGCAGCCTGGCCAGTGATCGCTGCTGCAGCCTGGCCAGTGGTCACTGCTGCAGCTTGGCCAGTGGTCGCTGCTGCAGCCTGGCCAGTGGTCGCTGCTGCAGCTTGGCCAGTGGTCGCTGCTGCAGCCTGGCCAGTGGTCACTGCTGCAGCTTGGCCAGTGGTCGCTGCTGCAGCCTGGCCAGTGGTCGCTGCTGCAGTCTGGCCAGTGGTCGCTGCTGCAGCCTGGCCAGTGGTCGCTGCTGCAGCCTGGCCAGTGGTCGCTGCTGCAGCTTGGCCAGTGGTCGCTGCTGCAGCCTGGCCAGTGGTCGCTGCTGCAGCCTGGCCAGTGGTCGCTGCTGAAGCTTGGCCAGTGGTCGCTGCTGCAGCCTGGCCAGTGTTCGCTGCTGCAGCCTGGCCAGTGGTCGCTACTGCAGCCTGGCCAGTGGTCGCTGCTGCAGCCTGGCCAGTGGTCGCTGCTGCAGCTTGGCCAGTGGTCGCTGCTGCAGCCTGGCCAGTGGTCGCTGCTGCAGCCTGGCCAGTGGTCGCTGCTGCAGCCTGGTCAGTTGTCGCTGCTGCAGCCTGGCCAGTGGTCGCTGCTGCAGCTTGACCAGTGGTCGCTGCTGCAGCTTGGCCAGTGGTCGCTGCTGCAGTCTGGCCAGTGGTCGCTGCTGCAGCCTGGCCAGTGGTCGCTGCTGCAGCCTGGTCAGTGGTCGCTGCTGCAGCCTGGCCAGTGGTCGCTGCTGCAGCCTGGTCAGTGGTCGCTGCTGCAGCCTGGCCAGTGGTCGCTGCTGCAGCTTGACCAGTGGTCGCTGCTGCAGCTTGGCCAGTGGTCGCTGCTGCAGTCTGGCCAGTGGTCGCTGCTGCAGCCTGGCCAGAGGTCGCTGCTGCAGCTTGGCCAGTGGTCGCTGCTGCAGCCTGGCCAGTGGTCGCTGCTGCAGCTTGGCCAGTGGTCGCTGCTGCAGCCTGGCCAGTGGTCGCTGCTGCAGTCTGGCCAGTGGTCGCTGCTGCAACCTGGCCAGTGGTCGCTGCTGCAGCTTGACCAGTGGTCGCTGCTGCAGCTTGGCCAGTGG
The DNA here is from genome assembly GCF_038502225.1 of Cherax quadricarinatus. NCBI lineage: Eukaryota > Metazoa > Arthropoda > Malacostraca > Decapoda > Parastacidae > Cherax > Cherax quadricarinatus. The sequence goes on along the minus strand of NW_027195531.1, from coordinate 115,450 downwards.
TTGCTGCTGCAGCCTGGCCAGTGGTCGCTGCTGCAGCTTGGCCAGTGGTCGCTGCTGCAGCCTGGCCAGTGGTCGCTGCTGCAGCCTGGCCAGTGGTCGCTGCTGCAGCTTGGCCAGTGGTCGCTGCTGCAGCCTGGCCAGTGGTCGCTGCTGCAGCCTGGCCAGTGGTCGCTACTGCAGCCTGGCCAGTGGTCGCTGCTGCAGCCTGGCCAGTGGTCGCTGCTGCAGCCTGGCCAGTGGTCGCTGCTGCAGCCTGGCCGCTGCTGCAGCTTGGGTGGTCGCTGCTGCAGCCTGGCCAGTGGTCGCTGCTGCAGCCTGGCCAGTGGTCGGTGCTGCAGCCTGGTCAGTGGTCACTGCTACAACCTGGCTAGTGGTCGATGCTGCAGCCTGGCCAGTGGTCGCTGCTGCAGCCTGGCCAGTGGTCGCTGCTGCAGCCTAGCCAGTGGTCGCTGCTGCAGCCTGGCCAGTGGTCGCTGCTGCAGCCTGACCAGTGGTCGCTGATGCACCCTGGCCAGTGGTCGCTGCTGCACCCTGGCCAGTGGTCGCTGCTGCAGCCTGGCCAGTGGTCGCTGCTGCAGCCTGGCCAGTGGTCGCTGCTGCAGCCTGGCCAGTGGTCGCTGCTGCAGCCTGGCCAGTGGTCGCTGCTGCAGCCTGGCCAGTGGTCGCTGCTGCAGCTTGGCCAGTGGTCGCTGCTGCAGCCTGGCCAGTGGTCGCTGCTGCAGCCTGGCCAGTGGTCGCTGCTGCAGCTTGGCCAGTGGTCGCTGCTGCAGCTTGGCCAGTGGTCGCTGCTGCAGCCTGGCCAGTGGTCGCTGCTGCAGCCTGGCCAGTGGTCGCTGCTGCAGCCTGGCCAGTGGTCGCTGCTGCAGCTTGGCCAGTGGTCGCTGCTGCAGCCTGGCCAGTGGTCGCTGCTGCAGCCTGGCCAGTGGTCGCTGCTGCAGCCTGGCCAGTGGTCGCTGCTGCAGCCTGGCCAGTGGTCGCTGCTGCAGCTTGGCCAGTGGTCGCTGCTGCAGCCTGGCCAGTGGTCGCTGCTGCAGCCTGGCCAGTGGTCGCTGCTGCAGCCTGGCCAGTGGTCGCTGCTGCAGCTTGGCCAGTGGTCGCTGCTGCAGCCTGGCCAGTGGTCGCTGCTGCAGCCTGGCCAGTGGTCGCTGCTGCAGCCTGGCCAGTGGTCGCTGCTGCAGCCTGGCCAGTGGTCGCTGCTGCAGCCTGGCCAGTGGTCGCTGCTGCAGCCTGGCCAGTGGTCGCTGCTGCAGCCTGGCCAGTGGTCGCTGCTGCAGCCTGGCCAGTGGTCGCTGCTGCAGCCTGGCCAGTGGTCGCTGCTGCAGCCTGGCCAGTGGTCGCTGCTGCAGCCTGGCCAGTGGTCGCTGCTGCAGCCTGGCCAGTGGTCGCTGCTGCAGCCTGGCCAGTGGTCGCTGCTGCAGCCTGGCCAGTGGTCGCTGCTGCAGCTTGGCCAGTGGTCGCTGCTGCAGCCTGGCCAGTGGTCGCTGCTGCGGCTTAGCCAGTGGTCGCTGCTGCAGCCTGGCCAGTGGTCGCTGCTGCAGCCTAGCCAGTGGTCGCTGCTGCAGCCTGGCCAGTGGTCGCTGCTGCAGCCTGGCCAGTGGTCGCTGCTGCAGCCTGGCCAGTGGTCGCTGCTGCAGCTTGGCCAGTGGTCGCTGCTGCAGCTTGGCCAGTGGTCGCTGCTGCAGCCTGGCCAGTGGTCGCTGCTGCAGCCTGGCCAGTGGTCGCTGCTGCAGCCTGGCCAGTGGTCGCTGCTGCAGCCTGGCCAGTGGTCGCTGCTGCAGCCTGGCCAGTGGTCGCTGCTGCAGCCTGGCCAGTGGTCGCTGCTGCAGCCTGGCCAGTGGTCGCTGCTGCAGCCTGGCCAGTGGTCGCTGCTGCAGCCTGGCCAGTGGTCGCTGCTGCAGCCTGGCCAGTGGTCGCTGCTGCAGCTTGGCCAGTGGTCGCTGCTGCAGCCTGGCCAGTGGTCGCTGCTGCAGCCTGGCCAGTGGTCGCTGCTGCAGCCTGGCCAGTGGTCGCTGCTGCAGCCTGGCCAGTGGTCGCTGCTGCAGCTTGGCCAGTGGTCGCTGCTGCAGCTGGCCAGTGGTTGCTGCTGCAGCCTGGCCAGTGGTCGCTGCTGCAGCCTGGCCAGTGGTCGCTGCTGCAGCCTGGCCAGTGGTCGCTGCTGCAGCCTGGCACGTGGTCGCTGCTGCAGCCTGGCCGGTGGTCGCTGCTGCAGCCTGGCCTGTGGTCGCTGCTGCAGGGTCGCTGCTGCAGCTGGCCAGTGGTCGCTGCTGCAGCCTGGCCAGTGGTCGCTGCTGCAGCCTGGCCAGTGGTCGCTGCTGCAGCCTGGCCAGTGGTCGCTGCTGCAGCCTGGCCAGTGGTCGCTGCTGCAGCTTGGCCAGTGGTCGCTGCTGCAGCCTGGCCAGTGGTCGCTGCTGCAGCCTGGCCAGTGGTCGCTGCTGCAGCCTGGCCAGTGGTCGCTGCTGCAGCCTGGCCAGTGGTCGCTGCTGCAGCCTGGCCAGTGGTCGCTGCTGCAGCCTGGCCAGTGGTCGCTGCTGCAGCCTGGCCAGTGGTCGCTGCTGCAGCCTGGCCAGTGGTCGCTGCTGCAGCCTGGCCAGTGGTCGCTGCTGCAGCCTGGCCAGTGGTCGCTGCTGCAGCTTGGCCAGTGGTCGCTGCTGCAGCCTGGCCAGTGGTCGCTGCTGCAGCCTGGCCAGTGGTCGCTGCTGCAGCTTGGCCAGTGGTCGCTGCTGCAGCCTGGCCAGTGGTCGCTGCTGCGGCTTAGCCAGTGGTCGCTGCTGCATCCTAGCCAGTGGTCGCTGCTGCAGCCTGGCCAGTGGTTGCTGCTGCAGCCTGGCCAGTGGTCGCTGCTGCAGCCTGGCCAGTGGTCGCTGCTGCAGCCTGGCCAGTGGTCGCTGCTGCAGCCTGGCCAGTGGTCGCTGCTGCAGCCTGGCCAGTGGTCGCTGCTGCAGCCTGGCCAGTGGTCGCTGCTGCAGCCTGGCCAGTGGTCGCTGCTGCAGCCTGGCCAGTGGTCGCTGCTGCAGCCTGGCCAGTGGTCGCTGCTGCAGCCTGGCCAGTGGTCGCTGCTGCAGCCTGGCCAGTGGTCGCTGCTGCAGCCTGGCCAGTGGTCGCTGCTGCAGCCTGGCCAGTGGTCTCTGCTGCAGCTTGGGCAGTGGTCACTGCTGCAGCCTGGCCAGTGGTCGCTGCTGCAGCCTGGCCAGTGGTCGCTGCTGCAGCCTGACCAGTGGTCGCTGCTGCAACCTGGCCAGTGGTCGCTGCTGCAGCCTGGCCAGTGAGTATAACACCGAGCATGTCTCCGGAAGCACACTTCAACCAGATAACTGCTGCAGCATATTGGCGCCTGGCAAACCTGTGAATAACATTCTGATACCTTAGTCAGGCCCATACTAGAGTATGCAGCACTAGTTTGGAACCCACATCTGGTCAAGCACGTCAAGGAATTAGAGAAAGTGCAAAGGGTTTGCAACGAGGGAAATCGGCCTGACCACACTGGAGGACAGAATTGTTAGGGGAGATCTGATAAGAACATACAAAATACTGCGTAGAATAGATAAGATGGACAGAGACAGGCTGTTACAGCGAGGGGACACATAAATAAGGGGTCTCAATTGGAAGTTGAAGACTCGGATGAATCAAAGGGATGTTAGGAAGTATTTCTTCAGTCATAGAGTTGTCACGAAGTGGAATAGTGAGGTAGTGGAGGCAGGAACCATACATAGCTTTAAGACGAGGTATGATAAAGCTCATGGAGCATGAAGAAAGAGGACCTAGTAGCGATCAGTGAAGAGGCGGGGCCAGGAGCTGAGTTTCGACCCCTGCAACCACAATTAGGTGAGTACACACACAAACACCCACGTACCCAGCCAACTACCCCGCCACTTACCCACCTGGGAAAGCGAGGAAGAGAGTTCATCTGAGGGGACACAGATGGACTTCTGGACACACGGAACTACGGAAAGCACCAAAACAACCGGGAGTGGGAAGTGTGGAAGGGTTGACATCCGGGGCCCACGGATGGAGACCTGGAAACATGAACCACATCTATGACCACATCTGACTATGACCTCACCTAAACTATGACCTCAATGTGACTATGACCAAACCTCACTATACTTAGGTTTTTCTCAAGTTTGTTGACAATGTAAAAATAAAATCAAGAGGCCTAGCACGATAGTTTATAATTCACTCAAAAAAATTAACATTATATGTAAACAAAAAGAAAATAAACATAAAAAACTAATATCATAAATAACACATATAAACAGAATGAAAACTGATAATAACTACTGCAATAATTTAACAGTTTATTGACAATGTTGAAAAGTCATAAGATAAATCAATGTATAATGTCATATGAACAAATATGTTATTTTTGAAGAAAATTTGGATAATTAAATTTGATTTTCCAATGTGAAACTTGTGGTTGTTGTTTGGTACATAAAAGCTTAATTCGGGGTCGAACTTTAGATAAACACACACGGATAAAAACACACGCATAAACACACACGGATAAACACACACGGATAAACACACACGGATAAACACACACGGATAAACACACACGGATAAACACACACGGATAAACACACACGGATTTCATCAACTGAAAGGAGACGATTTCTGTCTTTGTTCTTGATATTTGCTAAATAAGAAAAAGTTTGCTGACACATGTAAGAGGTTGAAAACTGCACCAATATATTTATTACTTTCCTATGAAAGGCTTAAAGTTTCAATATCTTAAAAGTTTTCATGAGATCTCTCAGTCTCCATTTTTTTAAAAGAATAAAAGGCCGAGTGCTTTGATTTTTTTTTTAATTTTTGCTTCTGAGTGATGGCAGGAGTTTGGTAACTTTTCTCTGTACCGTCTCCAGTATACCTTTGTCTTGTACGTAATTTGGAGACCAAAACTGGATGTCATATTCAAGATGAGGACTCACATGTGCATTATGGAGAGTCAATATTGTGTTCTTTCTTTTGTGCTTCAAACATAGTGTTGTGTCAACTTTTCTGCTCAAAGACAGTCATTGCTTGGTCAGAGTATATCTTGACAAAAAATGCAAATCACCCTAATATTGAAGTAAAAATTTAATAAACACAACCACAGTGGAAATTTTTATATTATCGATGACGATTATTTTTTTATTTTATTATCACACTGGCCGATTCCCACCAAGGCAGGGTGGCCCGAAAAAGAAAAACTTTCACCATCATTCACTCCATCACTGTCTTGCCAGAAGGGTGCTTTACACTACAGTTTTTAAACTGCAACATTAACGCCCCTCCTTCAGAGTGCAGGCACTGTACTTCCCATCTCCAGGACTCAAGTCCGGCCTGCCGGTTTCCCTGAACCCCTTCATAAATGTTACTTTGCTCACACTCCAACAGCACGTCAAGTATTAAAAACATTTGTCTCCATTCACTCCTATCAAACACGCTCACGCATGCCTGCTGGAAGTCCAAGTCCCTCGCACACAAAACCTCCTTTACCCCCTCCCTCCAACCATTCCTAGGCCGACCCCTACCCCGCCATCCTTCCACTACAGACTGATACACTCTTGAAGTCATTCTGTTTCGCTCCATTCTCTCTACATGTCCGAACCACCTCAACAACCCTTCCTCAGTCCTCTGGACAACAGTTTTGGCAATCCCGCACCTCCTCCTAACTTCCAAACTACGAATTCTCTGCATTATATTCACACCACACATTGCCCTTAGACATGACATCTCCACTGCCTCCAGCCTTCTCTTCGCTGCAACATTCATCACCCACGCTTCACACCCACATAAGAGCGTTGGTAAAACTATACTCTCATACATTCCCCTCTTTGCCTCCAAGGACAAAGTTCTTTGTCTCCACAGACTCCTAAGTGCACCGCTCATCCTTTTCCCCTCATCAATTCTACGATTCACGTCCACTCCTAAATATCTGAATACATTCACCTCCTCCATATTCTCTCCCTCCAATCTGATATCCAATCTTTCATTACCTAATCTTTTTGTTATCCTCATAACCTTACTCTTTCCTGTATTCACTTTTAATTTTCTTCTTTCACATACCCTACCAAATTCATCCACCAACCTCTGCAACTTCTCTTCAGAATCTCCCAAGAGCACAGTATCATCAGCAGAGCGCAACTGTGACAACTCCCACTTCATGTGTGATTCTTTATCTTTTAACTCCACGCCTCTTGCCAAGACCCTCGCATTTACTTCTCTTGCAACCCCATCTATAAATATATTAAACAACCACCGATGACGATGATATGATTATATCATTATTATATTTGGTATCGTAAAGGGTACCTGACAGTGGTTGCCTGATTCTATCCATTTTTCTTCCTAGAAAGATTTAGTTTATAATCTGAGAACACATCATCCAATTGGTTGTTGTGTTGTAAAGGTTGATGCAAGTATTGGCACATGCAGGTACCAACTGGTACATGCAGGTACCCACTGGTACATTCAGGTACCAACTGGGTAATTTTGTAAAGACCATTCCCAGTTATGATCTCTATGTGACAATTTGAGAAAATTTCTTTCGACGGGTTTTAAACTTTCATTATGCCTCATCTGAAAGGTTTCGATATGTTGAGGATGATAGTCTTAAAGCTTAACCTACGTAGGTACAAATTTGCCAGTAATAGCAATCTTAGAAATATTGGAATCAAGAGATTTCCTGCTGTAACTGAAGGTCGCCTCTTTTGATCACCTTCAAGTTCTTATCGCTGATGTTTTTACTGATGGAAAGTTGATCTTGTTATTGACTCATTATGGTAAATAGATTGTGATAATGATTTCCATTCAGCAATGTGAGAATGTCTCTTGTGATCACCTTCACAACTTTAACACTGATGCATTTGATGAGAAGGATGATTCCTGCACTAACTGGCTGTCTACCTGTGAAACTCAACAACAACAACAACAAAAAAGTTAAGTTAAAAATGGAAACAATATCTGGAGAACGCCTCTTATGGTCAGCTTCAAACTTTTTAATACATGCACAAATAACCTGTACATAGATGAGAGGAGCTAACGACGACGTTTCGGTCCTATTTGTGTATTGTTCCAGTCACGGTATTGTGCCTTTTTGTACATTTTCAGTACCAGTGTTTTGTTCCCAGGAAGGTTCACATTTTCTTTGTGACATTGATTTTCTTTTAAGACCAAGTGAATGTCTTCTCTTATTGTCTCCCAACTTTATCTCTGGTGTATCTTAGAGGCGAGTCTGGTCAGATGGACTTTGAGACTGGTCAGATGGACTTTGAGTCTGGTCAGATGCACTTTGAGTCTGGTCAGATGGACTTTGAGTCTGGTCAGATAGACTTTGAGTCTGGTCAGATGCACTTTGAGTCTCGTCAGCTAGACTTTGAGTCTGGTCAGCTGGACTTTGAGTCTGGTTAGATGAACTTTGGGATCCTTACCTACCAACTTGCCAATTTAATAATGTGGGTAATATAAATAGATCTGCTGGAGAATGGCTCTTCTGGTCAGTTACAAACTTTCAAAATAAATTTACGAATTTTGTAAAAAGAAAAAAGTTGTTTGGGATATCATAGTCTTCTGAACAACTAACAAAGTAAACTATTAACATGAAATTTAAAAAAAGCTTTAAAATATTTCAAACCTTCACCACCTATTTTTTTAGGCCGTTTAACAGATACTAATTTTTTATTCTAAAACCTTAAACAAATAATAAATATTAAACTGAATTTAATAGTATTAGAGCCATGGTTTACTATGTGTCCTTTACAAGGAGGACAATTTGAGTCTCATCAAAATCCCATTATTGGTTTTCTCGATATAAACAGGAGAAGAACCTCCCTGAGAGTTAGTTATTAAAACACTCTGAACACTGGCTTTTAAACACTTTGGCCACTGTTATTTAGACACTCTGAACACTGATATTTAAACACTCTGAACACTGATATTTAAACACTCTGAACACTGATATTCAAACAATCTGAACACTGTTATTTAAACAATCTAAGCAATGTTTTCAAACACTTTTGAGCACTGTTTATTAAACACTGTTAAAGTTCCACAACTCTATGGGAATCATCGTCTATATCCTGTTCGCGCGCGTGCACACATGTACACGTGCGTGCGCGCACTCTCACACACACACATACAGGGAGTGAACCTAGCAGCTACAAGCTGGTATATACACACACAAACATGCAATAAGATCACAGTAAACACCTCCTAGATAATAAATTAAGACACATGTGCAACACTTGGGAATCTTTATTGAGGAGACGTTTCGCCACACAGTGGCTTCATCAGTCCATACAAAGGAGAATCTTGAAGAACAGGAGGAGAATGAGGTAATCAGTCCCTCAACCTTGAGTCGATGTGGTCAGTCCATCAATTTTGAATAGATGAAGCCACTGTGTGGCGAAACGTTTCCTCAATAAAGATACCAAAGAGTTGCACATGTGTCTAATTTATCAACGTGTCGGTTCTCTGAACCATTGATCTACAATCCTGTCAGACACTGCAACTTCTTGGGATCTTAATACTTGGGAATTCTTCGCTTGCCTAACCCTTGGGCACGACCTACTTCCACATTGAACAAACGTGATACCACCAACGGCTGCTGCACCTCTTCTGCCTACGGTTTATAAGCTGCTTCTCCGCACATATGCTGTATTCTATTCAAGATTGATGGACTGACTACATCGACTCAAAGTTGAGGGACTGATTACTCTCATACTTGCATTACATATGCATAGGTTTATGAATACATAAACATATGCACTAATACACAGGTACATACATAAGCATACCAGCTCACTCATTACCACATTCATAATTCTATGTCTTCATTTAGTAATAGTTAACCAGCCGATCGAATAAGACGTTCTGAAGGGATAAATGAAAGCCTTGTAAGAAGTTAACAACAACAACAGTGGTAACAGTAACAATAACAACGGTGAAAACAACAATAGCAGCAACGGTAATAACAACAGTAACAATATCAACGTTAAAAACTAAAATCATAACCACCTCCCCAACAAGCACAACACTAACAACATCACAAACCATCATAAACCAGACCCGGCAAACCACCCAGGCTCGCTGCTAGATTCTTCCCGGAACGTCACTCATATTCTCAAGTTAATTTAGAAGTGCGGTATGTGGACAGCCTGTTAGAGATGAAATACAGATGAGTTCTCCATCTCTGCAGGGAGGCTGCAGAGTCCACCAGTGTACACTGTGCATAGCGATCCCTCAAAAATGTGTGAGCCTGAGGGGAAAAGAAGGATTGTTTCACTCCTTGGTATGGTTGCTAGATTTTTTGTTTTTGCTGCGATCTCTTACAGGGTCGGGAAGTGTGTGGTATGTTGTGTGTTGTGGTGGTGTGTTCTGGTGTTCTGTGTTGTGGTGCATGTGGTTGTGTGTTGTGATATGTTATGGTGGTGTGTTCTGTGTTGTGATGTGTCTTGTGGTGTGTTGTAGTGGTATATTATAGTGGTGTGTTGAGTATTGTGGTATGTGCTGTAGGTGTTGTGGTGTGTAGTGGGTTGCGTATAGTGTGTTGTGGTGTGTCATGTGTCGTGGTATGTAGTGTGTTGTGGTTTATGATGTGTATCGTAGTGCTGTGATGTGTTTGTATTGTGGTGTAGTGGTGTTGTGTTGGTACCCCCAAACTACCAAACTATCCATGCTATAATTTTTCCTCCTCTGATCTCTGTCTTTTCCAACAATAACAGATTTATTTTCAAAAAGCAATTTCTCAATAACCTCCAAGACAATGACAATTTTTCAACTATGTCAGAAACCGATGATGATCTAATTTTCATGGCGGAAGCCTGAGGTAATTAATTATTGGTTAATCTAATGAATAGTGACTTTCCTGGCGTTCAGGAGGCACATGATTATAGTTGTGGAAAATGTTTTCAAATGCAACAGAAACCTGTTTTACGACATTAAATGGAAAAATCAACTAATCACACTTTCCATAATGGAACGTTCCATAATGGAACTTGTGTCGTTCCATAATGAAACTTGTGTCGTTCCATAATGGAACTTTTGTCTGAAACTACCTAGCAGACTTTCCATGGTGGAATTCATCGGGGGAACAACTTCCACCAACACGTTTTATCCGAGAACTTTTATGGGGTAAAGCTCACACCCAAATGTTCCAGGGTGTGAGTTTTGCTTCATAAACGTGAGATTATTTAGTCAGTGATGGTTCTCATAAAAATAGTCCATAATTAATAAGCAGATTTACCAAAGAATATTTGTCAAAAAATATACAATTTTATACTTACAAATGTAATAATTAGAAATATGTATGCATGTAAATATACAGGCAGAGACATAGATACACAATTAGAACAGTTTCTTGGTAGAAAGAACACAGATACTGTTAGTCTGAGGATAAAACACCTACCTGCAGTTCGTCGCACTGCTGCTGCTTGTTCCTCTTCACATTATTTAATCTCGTTATTTGCGCTTAACTGAAATTTAGTTAGGAAGAGTCAAGGTTAAACGTTACATAACGAATATATAAATCCAGGTATTCTTTGCGATCGTTTAGAAAAGGACATGTAAACACGCTAGAAAACAGTAAGACTATCATGAAAAATGTTAATCTAAGGAGAAAGAGTTGACAAAGTCTACGGACATCACCCGCAGCATTTCACTACCCCATTCCTATCCTCTGCATGGTAGTTAAAACAGGTACATAATGAGTCCAGGGACTGGGCCCCAAAGTTCTGACAGCTGAACAAGGTACAAAGGTAATGAATTCACAAGTTACAAAAGTAATGAATCATGTAAGTAAATTTACTTACTTATGTTTATACGTGGTTACAGTCATGAACAAATTATAAAGTAATGAGCAATTCACAGATCCACACCCGGTCACAACTGTATTGAGCTATCAGTGCAAATATTAATTACTGGGTCACACACACACACACACACACACACACAAATATGTGAGTCCACACACACACACGAGCGTACATACACACACGAGCACACGCACTCACGCATGTATGAGTACACAAATGCACACGCAAACAAGCACACAGACACACACACACACACACACACACACACACACACACACACACACAGACACACACACACAGAAGACCGCAGACACAATATAGTTTAGATGGCCAAAGACTGCAAACCTCACTCAAGGAAAAAGATCTGGGGGTGAGTATAACACCGAGCATATCTCCTGAGGCGCACATAAATCAGATAACTGCTGCAGCATACGGGCGCCTGGCAAACCTACGGATAGCGTTCCGATACCTCAGTAAGGAGTCGTTCAAGACCCTGTATACCATTTACGTCAGGCCCATACTGGAGTATGCAGCACCAGTTTGGAATCCACACCTAGTCAAGCACGTCAAGAAATTAGAGAAAGTGCAAAGGTTTGCAACAAGACTAGTCCCAGAGCTACGGGGATTGTCCTACGAAGAAAGGTTGAGGGAAATCGGCCTGACGACACTGGAGGCCAGGAGGGTCAGGGGAGACATGATAACGACATATAAAATACTGCGCGGAATAGACAAGGTGGACAAAGACAGGATGTTCCAGAGATGGGACACAGACACAAGAGGTCACAATTGGAAGTTGAAGACTCAGATGAATCGAAGGGATGTTAGGAAGTATTTCTTCAGTCATAGAGTAGTCAAGTCATGGAATAGTCTAGAAAGTGAAGTAGTGGAGGCGGGAACCATACATAGTTTTAAGGCGAGGTATGATAAAGCTCATGTAGCAGGGAGAGAGAGGACCTAGTAGCAATCAGTGAAGAGGCGGGGCCAGGAGCTATGACTCGACCCCTGCAACCACAAATAGGTGAGTACAAATAGGTGAGTACACACACACACACACACACACACACACACACACACACACACACACACACGCACACACACACACACACACACACACACACACACACACACACGTGGTAATGCTCTATTTACAGAGTGCAAAGTCAGAGTATTTTTTCCAGAATGGTCTGTGGATAAAATATTTTGACATATCTTGAACATTTCTGAGTGAGTTGTCTCTGAATTCATTAACTTCATCACACTCCAGTATATAATGACGCAGGGTGAGATATTTCGTTTTGTCTACATCTTGTGGAGGTGATTTAACCTGGTGATTTAATCCAGCCGGAGCCGGGCAGTAGTGACATCCAAGAGTCTCCTTATTTTGTTGGATGTACCATAGACATGTGGCTCCTCCTGCATGATAGAATGATGATAGATGGACTGACTTGTGTCAATCTCCCCGAGTCTTAAGTCAATAAAATTCAGTTGAAGTTCTTTTCGTATTATTGTTCTCAAACTGCTAACTGACAAGCCAAGTTTGTAATCTATTCTCTCTTTGAAAGCATACAGCTTAGCCAATTTATCAGTTCTATCATACATCTGAAGACCAATGTGAGATGGAATCCACAGCATATGCACTCTGACTCCACTGTTCACAATCTTACCATACCTGTGTCTGGCTTCTGACACAAGCATGCCACAATTGATACTTAATGAGTTGAGAGTATTTATAGATGACAGAGAATCAGTTACAATTAAAGTGTCAACCTTAGATACATGGACGCATTTGAGTGCAAGGAGTATGGCAAACAGTTCTGTCTGAAGGGTAGAGGCCCAGTTATTGATGCGTGCTCCAATTTTTTTATGAGAGCCATCACTCTGAATGACAACAGCAGCACTACCAGCTGCACCAGTGGACTGGCGAACAGAACCATCAACGAATGTAATTTCTGTAAGAGTGTGCTGTGTGACTAAGTTATCAATACACCATAAAAGGCATCATGTTTGACTTCAAGGCGAAGCTTTGGTTGTAATTGAAGAAGTATTCTGGGGGGAAATGGAGGAATGGTAGGTTGGAATGGGGTAATATCCCATGGAGCGGAGAGGTGCCGTTGCTGCCTTATTTAACATAGATCATGTATCTGGTTCATGCGGAAGTCGGTTCCCATTTGTTCGATCCATCTGGAGGGATGTTCACCACTGCTGAGGAAAACTTGGAGGGCTTTTCTGTCCAGGGGTTTAAATGGGCTTGCCTGAGCATATTAGCGCCAATTAGGATATTTCTTTCAGTAACACGATCTCTGATGCTTGCAATATCAAGTTCTTTCCGCATATTTAAAATTTTGGAAGTACGAGAGCGTCTTAGAATGATCGTCACTGCTTCGTTCAGCAGTTTTTCCAGCCCTCCAAGCTTCCAGTCAGACACAAGAGCAAGTAGTGGCGCAGCTTAATCAACCAATCATCTAATATAAGCAAGCTTAGCTATTTTCGTCACTTGTCCAGTGTTTTTAATTTTTCCTCCTCTCTCTCAACCTCTCTTCTGATTTTCTTCCTATTCTCGTGGCATGATAATGGTTCAGTAATTACTGAAATTTCATCAGAGATTCCCCCTCAAGTTAAATACAAATATGAACTGAGTGTCACACTAAAGAGCTCACATAGGTTTAGCGCTTCACGTACAAAATTATATTAAATCTGATGTGTTGACTACTTACGTGAATTAAGTTTTCATTTTATTTGTCCAGAACAACTGATTAATATTACATCTTTTATGTATGTTAATTAATAGCAAAGTAATATATAACTTGATGTAGTAGGATATATAATGTAGTTTAAATGTAGTGAAGGAGAGTTTCATGGTATATATTAAGTTAGCTACATAACTCAAATAACTGACAATATTTTAGTCGTGACTGTAAAATTTTAGAGAGGCTAATTCTTGTTTTTATTTATTTTTTGCTAAAGTTGTTTTCTAAAAACATTAACATTCATCTTGGGTATGATGACACAACATTCAGAACAAGTGTTTAGTGGCGCTACGTTTTGTTAAGGAATTAAGTTGATTAGACTCAATAATAGACTGGAGAGTACATAATCTGTGAACAGTCTTACTTGCTGCTATGACCACTCTACATGTAATATTCGTCTCTTATTATTATTATGCAGTGATTTCACGAATTTTAAGAACTTCAACAAAAATGGACCAATCTATCAAGTAGCTTTAACATATTGTTTGACAGATATTTGAGAGAGAATGTTGGGAAACACCTTATGAGCATAGAAGAAAAATCTTGCTGAAATGCTATATAATTTGCATGTTCTTATTCGCTGTGTGCTGAAGTTGTTGGCGATCTAGCGCGCTTATGACATAACAAAGATTGGAAGTGAATTATTACAAGTCTTCAACAGCCCTTGATAACTAGAGATAAATCTAAAAAATACAACAAAGTCATTTTCACAGGGAAACACATATTGTTCTTCTAAATTATGAAAATAATTTTTTCAGCCATTTGATTACAGGTAGCGTTTGGAAATATAATAAAAAGAAAAGGTAAGCGTATTTGTACTTCCAGTTATGGTAGTCTAAAACAACAGTAAGATCGTTATTCCAGTTTGTAAAACATATACACACGAATATACATAGATATGAAATAACACACACACTTAAATATGTTTTTTTTCAACATGTCGGTCGTCTCCCACCTAGGCAGGGTGACCAAAAAAGAAAGAATATCCCCATACAGAAACTACTTTCATCATCATTCAACACTTTTACCTCAGTCATACATAATCACTGTGTTTGCAGAGGTGCTCAAATGCGACAGTTTAGATGTCCCTTCACCTTGCCAATATCCCAAACCCCTCCTTTAAAGTGCAGGCATTGTACTTCCCATTTCCAGGACTCAAGTCCGGCTATATAAAAATAACCGGTTTTCCTGAATCCCTTCACAAAATATTACCCTGCTCACACTCCAACAGCTCGTCAGGTCCCATAAACAATTCGTCTCCATTCACTCCTATCTAACACGCTCACACATAGTTACTGGAAGTCCAAGCCCCTCGCCAACAAAACCTCCTTTACCCCTTCCCGCCAACCTCTTAGAGGACGACCCCTACCCCGCCTTCCTTACCCTACAGATTTATACGCTCTCCAACTTATTCTACTTTGATCCATTCTCTCTAAATGACCAAACCACCTCAACAACCCCTCTTCATCCCTCTGAGTAATACTTTCAGTAACTCCACACCTCCTAATTTCCACACTCCGAATTCTCTGCAAAATATTTACACTAAACATTGCCCTTAGGCAAGACATCTCCACTGCCTCCAGACGCCTCTTCGCTGCAGCATTTGCAACCCAAGTTTCATATCCATATAAGAGAGTTGGTACCACTATTCTATCGTACATTCCCTTCTTTGCCTCAATGGATAACGTTTTTTTTTGTCTCCACAGATACCTCAAAGCGCCACTCACTTTTTTTCCTTCATCAATTCCATGGATAACGTCATCCTTCATAAACCATCCGCTGACAAGTCAACTCACAAAACCATACCCCCGGCCGGGATTGAACCCGCGGTCATAGAGTCTCAAAACTCCAGCCCGTCGCGCTAACCACTAGACCAGCTAGCCACAATAAGATTCATCCAACTAGGTATATTTCTACACCATAGGAAGGTTAGCACAGGCACCTCTGTGACCACAAATGCAAGTTTTTACAGACGAATCTCCAGCTAGCGTGGCCGTGACGAACTCTAGCTCAAGTCCCTTCACTGCCGTCAACATGACTTAAGAAATCGTAATGACACGATTGCAAATAAACCATACCCCCGGCCGGGATTGAACCCGCGGTCATAGAGTCTCAAAACTCCAGCCCGTCGCGCTAACCACTAGACCACTAGACCGTGACGAGCTAGAGTTCGTCACGGCCACGCTAGCTGGAGATTCGTCTGTAAAAACTTGCATTTGTGGTCACAGAGGTGCCTGTGCTAACCTTCCTATGGTGTAGAAATATACCTAGTTGGATGAATCTTATTGTGGCTAGCTGGTCTAGTGGTTAGCGCGACGGGCTGGAGTTTTGAGACTCTATGACCGCGGGTTCAATCCCGGCCGGGGGTATGGTTTATTTGCAATCGTGTCATTACGATTTCTTAAGTCATGTTGACGGCAGTGAAGGGACTTGAGCTAGAGTTCGTCACGGCCACGCTAGCTGGAGATTCGTCTGTAAAAACTTGCATTTGTGGTCACAGAGGTGCCTGTGCTAACCTTCCTCTCTCTCTCTCTCTTATCTTCCTATGGTGTAGAAATATACCTAGTTGGATGAATCTTATTGTGGCTAGCTGGTCTAGTGGTTAGCGCGACGGGCTGGAGTTTTGAGACTCTATGACCGCGGGTTCAATCCCGGCCGGGGGTATGGTTTATTTGCAATCGTGTCATTACGATTTCTTAAATCATGTTGACGGCAGTGAAGGGACTTGAGCTAGAGTTCGTCACGGCCACGCTAGCTGGAGATTCGTCTGTAAAAACTTGCATTTGTGGTCACAGAGGTGCCTGTGCTAACCTTCCTATGGTGTAGAAATATACCTAGTTGGATGAATCTTATTGTGGCTAGCTGGTCTAGTGGTTAGCGCGACGGGCTGGAGTTTTGAGACTCTATGACCGCGGGTTCAATCCCGGCCGGGGGTATGGTTTATTTGCAATCGTGTCATTACGATTTCTTAAGTCAACTCACAAATATCTGAAAACATTTACTTCTTCAAATACTCCCTTTCTCCAATGTGATATCCCATTTTTATTTATTTAAATCGTTTGACACCCTCATCACCTTACTCTTATCTATGTTCACTTTCAACTTTCTACCTTTGCATACCCTCCACTACCCTTTGCAACTTTTCCTTAGAATCTCCCATAAGCACAGTATCATCAGCTAAAAGTAACTGTGTCAACTCCCATTCTGTATTTGATTCCCCATAACTTAATCCCACCCCTCTCTCTAACACCCTACCTTTTACTTCTTTTACAACTCCATCTATAAATATATTAAATAACAATGGTGACATTACACATCCCTGTATAAGATCTACTTTTACCGGGAAGTAATCTCCCTCTCTTCTACACACCCTAACCTGAGTCTCACTATCCTCATTAAAACTCTTTTAAGTATTTAGTAACTACTACCTATTTCATACATATGCAACATCTGCCACATCGCTCCCCTATCCACTGTATCACATGCTTTCTCTAAATCCATAAATGCAGTGAAAACTTCCCTACTTTTATCTAAATACTGTTCACATATATGCTTCTATGTAAACACTTGATCTACACATCCCCTACCCACTCTAAAACCTCATTCCTAATCTGCAATCCTACTGTCTGTATTACCTATAATTCTTTCAGTTTTTAACCCTACCGTACACTTTACCTGGTATACTCAATAAACTTTTTCCCTTAAAATTTTTACAATCTCTTTTGCCCTTTATGTAAAGGAACTATACACGCTCTTTGCCAATCCCTAGGTTCCTTCCCCTCTTTCATACATTTATTATACAAAAATACCAACCACTCCAACACTGCTTTAACTTTTCTATCATGAACCCCGTCAGTTCCAGCTGCTTTACCTCCTTTCATTCTACGTAATGCCTCACGCACCTCCACACTCACATCATGCTCTTCTTCAATCCTAAAAGATGGTATACCTCCCTGGCCAGAGCATGAAGTTACCACCTCCCTTTCTTCATCGACATTTAAAAGTTTCTCAAAATATTCCCGCCATCTACCCAATGCCTCCAGTTACCCATCTACTAACTCCCCTACTCTGTTATTAACTGACAAATCCAGTCGCTTCCTAGACTTTCTTAACTTGTTTATCTCACTCCAAGATTTTTTTCTTATTTACAGCAAAATTTCTTGACAGTGCCTCACCCACTCTATAATCTGCTCTCCTTTTGCAATCTCTCACCACTCTCTTCACCTTTCCTTTACTCTCCATATACTCTGCTCTTCTCATGACACTTCTGCTTTGTAAAAATCTCACATAAGCTACCTTTTTCTCTTTTATCACACCCTTTACCTCATCATTCCACCAATCACTCCTCTTTACTCCTGCATCCACCCTCCTTTAGCCACAAACTTCTGCCCCACATTCTAATACTCCATTTTTAAAACTATCCCAACCCTCTTCAACCCCCCCCCACTACTCATACCTGCACCAGCCCACCTTTCTGCCAATAGTTGCTTACATCTCACCCGAACTTCCTCCTTCACTTTATATACTTTCACCTCTCTCTTACGTGCTGTTGCCGTTTTCCTTTTGTCCCATCTGCCTCTTACTCTAACTGTACCTATAACTAAATAATGATGCGATATATCAGTTGCCCCTCCATAAACATGTACATCCTGAAGCCTACCCATCAACCTTTTATCCACCAACACATAATCTAACAAAGTACTTTCATTACGTGCTATATCATACCTTGTATATTTATTTATCCTCTTTTTCATAAAATATGTATTACTTATTACCAAACCTCTTTCTACACATAGCTCAATTAAAGGCTCCCCATTTTCATTTACCCCTGGGACTCCAAATTTACCTATTACTCCCTCTACATTTTTACTCAGTTTAGCATTGAGATCACCAACCACAAACACTCTCACACTTGGTTCAAAACTTCCCACGCACTCATTCAACATTTCCCAAAATCTCTCTCTCTTCTACTCTTCTCTCTTCTCTAGGTGTATAAACACTTACTATAACCCTTATTTTACACGACATAATCCTTGAATTTATACATTTATATTTCCTCTTTTTCTGCTATAAATTATCCTTCAACATTATTACTACTCCTTCTTTAGCTCTAACTCTGTTTGAAACCCTTGACATAACCCCATTTATTTCTGCCCACTGAAACTCTCCCACCCCCTTCAGCTCTGTTTCACTAAAAGCCAGAGGATCCAGCTTCTCATTTATAACATCCACAATCATCTCTTATCATTTGCACAACATCCACGCACATTCAAACATCCCAATTTAACTGTTTTCTTCTCATTCTTTTTAGTAACCTTTACGGGAAAAGGTGTTACTAGCCCATATATATATATATATATATATATATATATATATATATATATATATATATATATATATATATATATATATATATATATATATATATATATATATATATATATATATATATATATATATATATATATATATATATATATATATATATATATATGTCGTGCCGAATAGGCAGAACTTGCGATCTTGGCTTAAATAGCAACGATCATCTTGCCATATAGGACAAGGGAAAATTTGTGTATGCAATAATTTCGCGAAAATCATTCTGAACCTAACGAAAAAAAATATATTTCACTGTGTTTGTTTAGTATTAAATTATTGTAAACAAATCTAAAATATATTTAGTTGGGTTAGGCTAAAATAAATTGTTCTTGTTATAATAAGGTTAGGTAAGTTTTCTAAGATTCTTTTGGAGCAAAATTAAAAAAAATTACATTAAAATTAATGAAAAAAAATATATCTTTAAACGTATAAGAGAAAATTTTGGAAAGAACTTATTTTTAAATAAGTTCTTGCTAATTGACCAGTTTTTACATGTTCGGCACGATATATATATATATATATATATATATATATATATATATATATATATATATATATATATATATATATATATATATATATATATATATATATATATATATATATATATATATTTATTTATTTATTATTTATTATCACACTGGCCGATTCCCACCAAGGCAGGGTGGCCCGAAAAAGAAAAACCTTCACCATCATTCACTCCATCACTGTCTTGCCAGAAGGGTGCTTTACACTACAGTTTGTAAACTGCAACATTAACACCCCTCCTTCAGAGTGCAGGCACTGTACTTCCCATCTCCAAGACTCAAGTCCGGCCTGCCGGTTTCCCTGAACCCTTTCATAAATGTTACTTTGCTCACACTCCAACAGCACGTCAAGTATTAAAAACCATTTGTCTCCATTCACTCCTATCAAACACGCTCATGCATACCTGCTGGAAGTCCAAGCCCCTCGCACACAAAACCTCCTTTACCCCCTCTCTCCAACCTTTCCTAGGCCGACCCCTACCCCGCCTTCCTTCCACTACAGACTGATACACTCTCGAAGTCATTCTGTTTCGCTCCATTCTCTCTACATGTCCGAACCACCTCAACAACCCTTCCTCAGCCCTCGGGACAACAGTTTTGGTAATCCCGCACCTCCTAGTAACTTCCAAACTACGAATTCTCTGCATTATATTCACACCACACATTGCCCTCAGACATGACATCTCCACTGCCTCCAGCCTTCTCCTCGCTGCAACATTCATCACCCATGCTTCACACCCATATAAGAGCGTTGGTAAAACTATACTCTCATACATTCCCCTCTTTGCCTCCAAGGACAAAGTTCTTTGTCTCCACAGACTCCTAAGTGCACCAATCACTCTTTTTCCCTCATCAATTCTATGATTCACCTCATCTTTCATAGACCCATCCGCTGACACGTCCACTCCCAAATATCTGAATACATTCACCTCCTCCATACTCTCTCCCTCCAATCTGATATTCAATCTTTCATCACCTAATCTTTTTGTTATCCTCATAACCTTACTCATTCCTGTATTCACCTTTAATTTTCTTCTTTTGCACACCCTACCAAATTCATCCACCAATCTCTGCAACTTCTCTTCAGAATCTCCCAAGAGCACAGTGTCATCAGCAAAGAGCAGCTGTGACAACTCCCACTTTGTGTGTGATTCTTTATCTTTTAACTCCACGCCTCTTGTCAAGACCCTCGCATTTACTTCTCTTACAACCCCATCTATAAATATATTAAACAACCACGGTGACATCACACATCCTTGTCTAAGGCCTACTTTTATATATATATATATATATATATATATATATATATACATATATATATATATATACATATATATATGTATATATATATATATATATATATATGTCTATATATATGTCGTGCCGAATATGTAAAACTGGTCAATTAGCAAGAACTCATTTAAAATTAAGTCCTTTCTGAAATTTTCTCTTATACGTTTAAATATATATTTTTTTTATTAATGTTGATGTAAAAAAGTATAATTTTGCACCAAAAGAATCTTAGAAAACTTACCTAACCTTATTATAACAAGAACAATTAATTTTAGCCTAACCCAACTAAATATTATTTAGATTTGTTTACAATAATTTAATATTAAACAAACACAGTGAAACATTTTTTTTCGTTAGGTTCAGAATGATTCTGGCGAAATTATTGCATACACAAATTTTCACTTGTCCTATATGGCAAGATGAGCGTTGCTATTTAAGCCAAGATCGCAAGTTCTGCCTATTCGGCACGACATATATATATATATATATATATATTATATATATATATATATATATATATATATATATATATATATATATATATATATATATATATATATATATATATATGCATGCAGACAGCATGCATAGTTCCTTTGTATAAAGGCAAAGGGGATAAAAGAGAGTGCAAAAATTATAGGGGGATAAGTCTGCTGAGTATACCTGGTAAAGTGTATGGTAGAGTTATTATTGAAAGAATTAAGAGTAAGACGGAGAATAGGATAGCAGATGAACAAGGAGGCTTTAGGAAAGGTAGGGGGTGTGTGGACCAGGTGTTTACAGTGAAACATATAAGTGAACAGTATTTAGATAAGGCTAAAGAGGTCTTTGTGGCATTTATGGATTTGGAAAAGGCGTATGACAGGGTGGATAGGGGGGCAATGTGGCAGATGTTGCAAGTGTATGGTGTAGGAGGTAGGTTACTGAGAGCAGTGAAGAGTTTTTACGAGGATAGTGAGGCTCAAGTTAGAGTATGTAGGAAAGAGGGAAATTATTTCCCAGTAAAAGTAGGCCTTAGACAAGGACGTGTGATGTCACCGTGGTTGTTTAATATATTTAAAGATGGGGTTGTAAGAGAAATAAATGCGAGGGTCTTGGCAAGAGGCGTGGAGTTAAAAGATAAAGAATCATACACAAAGTGGGAGTTGTCACAGCTGCTCTTTGCTGATGACACTGCTCTTGGGAGATTCTGAAGAGAAGTTGCAGAGATTGGTGGATGAATTTGGTAGGGTGTGCAAAAGAAGAAAATTAAAGGTGAATTCAGGAAAGAGTAAGGTCATGAGGATAACAAAAAGATTAGGTAATGAAAGATTGAATATCAGATTGGAGGGAGAGAGTATGGAGGTTGTGAATGTATTCAGATATTTGGGAGTGGACGTGTCAGCGGATGGGTCTATGAAAGATGAGGTGAATCATAGAATTGATGAGGGGAAAAGAGTGAGTGGTGCACTTAGGAGTCTGTGGAGACAAAGAACTTTGTCCTTGGAGGCAAAGAGGGGAATGTATGAGAGTATAGTTTTACCAACGCTCTTATATGGGTGTGAAGCATGGGTGATGAATGTTGCAGCGAGGAGAAGGCTGGAGGCAGTGGAGATGTCATGTCTGAGGGCAATGTGTGGTGTGAATATAATGCAGAGAATTCGTAGTTTGGAAGTTAGGAGGAGGTGCGGGATTACCAAAACTGTTGTCCAGAGGGCTGAGGAAGGGTTGTTGAGGTGGTTCGGACATGTAGAGAGAATGGAGCAAAACAGAATGACTTCAAGAGTGTATCAGTCTGTAGTGGAAGGAAGGCGGGGTAGGGGTCGGCCTAGGAAAGGATGGAGAGAGGGGGTAAAGGAGGTTTTGTGTGCGAGGGGCTTGGACTTCCAGCAGGTATGCGTGAGCGTGTTTGATAGGAGTGAATGGAGACAAATGGTTGTTAATACTTGACGTGCTGTTGGAGTGTGAGCAAAGTAACATTCATGAAGGGGTTCAGGGAAACCGGCAGGCCGGACTTGAGTCCTGGAGATGGGAAATACAGTGCCTGCACTCTGAAGGAGGGGTGTTAATGTTGCAGTTTAAAAACTGTAGTGTAAAGCACCCTTCTGGCAAGACAGTGATGGAGTGAATGATGGTGAAAGTTTTTCTTTTTCGGGCCACCCTGCCTTGGTGGGAATCGGCCAGTGTGATAATAATAATAATATATATATATATATATATATATATATATATATATATATATATATATATATATATATAATAGTATATATATATATATATATATATATATATATATATATATATATATATATATGTGTGTGTGTGTGTGTGTGTGTGTGTGTGTGTGTGTGTGTATATATATCATTTTCACAGGGCTCAGCAGGAGGCTTCACCGGTTTAAGGCCATAAAACTTAAAACAAATGCTCAGTCCAACGCCTGGTGATGTTCCAGAGAGGTTTCTCTCTGAACTCACTAAATTTTCCAACCTGTGCCTGGCTGGCAGTGTCCCAGAGGCTATGAGACACCTTTTCTTTGGTGCCTCATTGTGTGCCCTCCGGAAAAAGGATGGAGGAATCAGGCCCAATGCAGTGAGCAACACCCTTCGGCGTCTAGCCGCTAAGGCTGCAGTAAGAAAGCAACTCAGCTCGGTTTTGGTGTTCAACAAAGCTGTGAAGCAGCTGCCCACGCTGCACGAGTATATATCAACAACGTGGCCGATGGAAGAGCCTTGATAAAATTGGACTTTGCTAGTGCGTTCTTCTTAGAAGGGATGCTGCTCTCCTGTTAATAACTGTTTACTCCACACTTAATGTGAAGGTACAAGCTGGCTCGAGAGTGGTTTATGAGTGGAGTAATTTTAATACTCTTTGACTAGACAGGTTGTGAGGCCTCACCTATGTAATGTTGATGTATAGACTGTTGGACCAAAGGCAGGTTAAGTAGGCGTCAGGAAAGGAAGGGGATGTTATAGATCCTCCCTGTTTATATGTTTTGTTTTAAGAAAAATGTGCTAGAGCTTTTAAGTAGGTTCAAGAGTCTATGTCAAGCAATTTTCATAGAGAGTGTGGGAGGCTTCCAGGACATTCTGAGATCCAACCAAAGAACGATATATTTGACTCACGAAATGTTAATGACACGATTGCAAACAAACAAGGTACGGGCGGGGATTGAACTTGCTGCTAGTGAGTCGTAAAGCTCCAAACCGACACGTTAGCTGTAACCTGTTCAGGGGTAAGGGAGCCTTTCAGGTACAGAAGGGTATGAGGGATGATAGGAAGCATTTTGCAAGTTATCTGGTGCTTTTTGGCAGCAGAAAATAATTTATATCTATGAGCGGTGGCCCAGTTGGAAGCCAGATCAATAACAAACCGGAGACATGCAGCTACAAGGTGACAGCCAGAAAGTGCACTAGCTATAGTAAAATCGATAGGAACCTCCAAACAGTGGAAAGGAGAACAGAGAACCAGGGCCCTGACAAACCTGTTTCTGAAACTTTTTGTTGAGTCTGTCTCCATCTCTTCATTAGGTCTTGCCACGCCTTGACTACCTAAATTAATACAGAATAAACTTTTCTTCCAATTTCCGTGTCTCACCTGAGTCCAAGTATCTCTTTTATAATCCTCTTTTGGAAAATCTCTCTCCATCCTCTCATATCTTGTGTACGTCGTGTTCATGTCTCTACTTCACCTTCAACCTTCCTTCTATTGTAGTCATGTTCAGTATATTCTTTCCTTGTATCTTTTCATAATTTGTCTGTCGACTATCTACTTCAACCTTTTTTAATTATTTGCAATGTTCTATTTACTCTGTTTTTCCTAATAATTGAAGTAATTTCTTTTACCTCTGCTTTGTTTTTGCAATCTATACATTGATTACTCTCGCTGAGTACCTTCTGTGTTTACTATTTTCACAAGTTAATATGTCGTAATTAATTTGGTGCTGCTTACTTTATTGTGCTCTGTTTTATTTTATTTTATTTTTCTTTATTTGCATATTTTGTGATTTTTTTTCTTGAATCTTTCATAAGTGATTCTTGTAGGAATTCTACCATAACGTTTACCTGGGATACACAAGGAGCTAATTCCCTTATAATAATAAAATAATATCTTTATTTCTACGAGTACATGTACAAGGTATAAAGGTCTAGCTGACATCAGTGACATAATACTGTATAGAAGCCGCTTGTTATGCAGGGTATTTCGGGCAAATTAGATATATTTTGCCCCAGGATGCAACCCACACTAGTCGACTAACACCCAGGTACCCATTTTACTGATGGGGAACATAGACAACCGATGTAAGGAAACACGCCTAATGTTTCCACCTCTTTCCTGGGAATCGAACCCAGACACTCACCGTGTGAAGCGAGAGCACCAGACCACGGCACCTGGTGGCAAAAGACCCATTTTTCAAAATACAAAGCAACTATGAACACTGTCTTCCAATCCCTAGGAACCTTCCCTCTTTCATGCATATACTGAACAAATGCACCAAGTATCTTAAAATTATACCCCCACCTGCTTTTATCATTTCTGTGTTTATGCCATCTATGCCCCCTTTTATTCTACCCACTGCTTGACACACCTCCTCTCACTAACATCTGACTATCAATCACTTCTAAGATATGGAATATATGTCTCCTTAATACAGGAAATCTATACCTCCCTTTCTTCATCAACATTTAACAACTCAAAATAATCACTCCCTCTTCCCAATAACTGCACCTGCCTATCTAATGACTTCCAAATTGAACTTTATCTGTTAAATCCATTGCTTTCCCAGCCTTTCTCAACTTGTTGATTTTCACACCTAAATTTCATCTTTTCCTTAGCAAAATTGTTTACATTAAATTTCAGCCACTCTCTTATTAGCTCTCCTTCACCACTCAACTTCTCTTACTCTCCATATACTCCACGAATCCGTTCATCACTTTTGTGTTACACAACCCTCTCGCATGCCAACGTTTTCTCCCTTACAACCTACATAACCTCTTCATTCCACCAGTTGCTCTCCTTTCCTCCTGATCCTCCCTCCTATACACACAAACTTCTGCTACACACTAATCACCCCCCTTCCCCAAAATTATCTATACTCTAGCTCATCTTTTCCCAATAACTGTTTATATCTACACCTAACTACGTCTTCTATCCTATCTACCTCTTACTTACATTGAAGCTACAACTAAATAATGATCTGATATATGTCTCTCCCTTTAAAAACATTCATACCCATCAACTTTTTATCTACTAATACACAGTCCAACAAACTGCTGTCAATACGTCCAATAACATGCTTAATTATTCTTTTTCTTAAATATCGTTTTACCTATTATCTAATCTCTTGCTATGCATATCTCAGATTTTCCCATTATCATTTAACTCATTTTAGCATTTAAATCGTGTACAAATGTGGGCCCACTCATTTGTACCTATAGGTGGACCCCACGTGAACATACCCTTTCATATATATATATATATATATATATATATATATATATATATATATATATATATATATGTATATATATATATGTGTATATATATAGGGAAGTACCACCTCTATAGCTGGAATGGGGACCCTCATCCTCAGAGAAGACAATAAACGTACCTCAGGGAAAACTCAAGGTTCTCCCCGGAGCTGTTTGAATATTTTCTTCTCCTACCACCCCCTATATTTATATTCTATGTGAACATTTATTAATAAACAAAATACATTTACAGAAAAAAACATAAACATGAATACAATGGCACAATGTATCAAAGATGATGAATTTCCTCCAGCTCCTCCGAGGCTGGACGTGAACCAAGTATGCAGCAAGCATTTCCCCTCTGGATGGCGACGCTGAGGCGCTGGAACATGAAAGTGGCTGCCCTTGGGTCCCTGGTGGTGTCGATGAGTCTGGAACCCAATTCTTTAAGGAAACGTGTGGCATTTTTTCCCCATGATCCCAAGGTCTCTGATCCCACTGGGACAAATTGATACTGTTGGCTAATGTCCCTGTACTTGCTGATCTTGTACTCCTCCCTGTGGTCAGCAGCTCCTCCCTGTCGCCCCACACTGTGATGGATATAGGTTTCAGCCAGTGTGGACACACAGGTATAGTCCCATGCTAAGAGCTTGCCATTCTTCCAAGGATAGATGGTGATCCCGTCGGGGCGGTTTGCTGGGTTGTGGGTATTGTTTGCTGCAAGTGATCGTGGCTCCCTCTCGGCAGGGCATCCAGCTGTAGCAAGGGTTCTCTTAATGATGTCGTTGACCTCATTGTGTCTTGCATGCCAGCCCTTGGTTTTGGAACAGTTAAGACCATGTAGACCGTATTGGTCTGCTTGCACTTCGCCGCAAATACACATATATTCTGTGTGAATTGGGGCAGCAAGGCGCAGAGCCACTGCAATACGGAGGGTCTTAGGGTCGAGTCGCGTTCCCATTGCCGATATGGGAACTGTTTGGAGGAAGTCCCCGGAGTGATGTGCACTCACAGCCTGGAGACGGGCAATCTCCCTATCTGATGTTGCAGCCCTGAGCATGTTGGCAAGCACCTTTTCAGCAATTGGGCTATCCCAGCTTGACTGTTTGTGAGCCAGTGCTGCACTAGGGTTTGGTGCTGGAGCAGCAAGAGTCTCCCATTCGGTGATGGCACTGACATAGCTAGGGTCTTCTATTCCTGCTGAGTCACTGAGGGTGTCAGGAAGAATTTGTCTTATCAACTCGTTTGATGCAATGGAAGAGGATAGGAAAGCTGGTAGAGCAATCTGGGAGGATCTGCGTACTCCTAGCCCTCCAAGCCTGACCGGAAGTGAGGCTTGCAACCACTGTCCATCGTCAAGGGAAAGATTCAATACACTCTCTAGCATGGCCTTCAGGAGAGAGTCATATTCCTTGAGTTTTGGACTGCTGAAGGCTGGGGAGCATCTCAGAAAATAGGTAAGTTTTGGGATTGACAGGCACCTGGTGAGTAGGTAGAAGGCATCGTGTGTGTCAGTGTCTTTCATCCTGCTTTCCATCGTCCGGAGGTCTGAGACTTTTTTTCCTAGGATCAGATCGATGCCATTGGACCCAAGAGGAGCACCGAGGAGAGTGCTATTGGCTGGATCAATGGCTCGTGCTCCTGGTAAAACGGTACTAATATTCTGGATCAACTGTTGATTGGTAGAAACTATTTCACATTTGGTGGGGTTTAAAGAGAGTCCCAGGCTTTCTCCCATGTCTTTAATTTTACTGATGTCCTCCAGGAGAGATTCTGTTGTGCCAGCTAGGGTACCGTCGTCCAGGAACCAGATATTGAGCTCGCTGGAGAGTGCCTCCGTGACTTCCTTGATGACCAAACAAAATAGAAAGGGGGCGAGAGGGTCCCCCTGTTGCACGCCCTCACACGAGTCAATTTCATGGTCCCCAAACAATAGTTTGGAAGTCACACTATAACACGATTCTATGAAGGGATAAAGGGAAGGGAAGTTTCTATAAACTGCTTGGAGAGCAGCATCCCTTCTGACTGAGTTGAAAGCATTGGCAAAGTCCAATTTGACCAAGGCTTTTTCATGGGACATGTTTTTGATATATACTCGTGCTGCGTGGGCAGCTGCTTCACAGCCCTGTTGAACGCCGAAACCGAGCTGAGTTGGTTTCAGCATTGCAGCAGCCTCTTGACTCACCCTTCTTACTGCAGCCTTGGCGACTAGGCGCCGAAGGGTGTTACCCACTGCAATGGGCCTGATTCCGCCATCCTTTTTCCGGAGGGCACACAATGAGGCACCAAAGAAAAAGGGTCTGATGGCCTCTGGGACACCGCCAGCCAGGCACAGGTTGGAAAATTTGGTGAGTTCAGACAGCAGCCTCTCTGAAACCTCACCAAGTGCTGGATTGAGTATTTGTTTTAAGTGTTGAGGCCTTAAACCGGTGAAACCTCCTGCTGAACCCTGTGGAAATGACATAGCAGCTT
Source organism: Cherax quadricarinatus (assembly GCF_038502225.1). Classification (NCBI taxonomy): domain Eukaryota; kingdom Metazoa; phylum Arthropoda; class Malacostraca; order Decapoda; family Parastacidae; genus Cherax; species Cherax quadricarinatus. The sequence goes on along the minus strand of NW_027195531.1, from coordinate 86,792 downwards.
TATACACATCAGCATCCTGTAAGGTTAGATGTTCTTCGCCTGCTGCAATGTCAGGGAGGTCAATGTTGGTACTGGGAGCCCTGGGTGGATGTTTGTCCTTCAGAGCTTGCGCCGTGCTGACGTCCTTGGGAGCGATGGTATCCTCACTGGTTATAAGTCTCAAGGCTCCAATAGTATTACCCTCTTCTATTTTTTTGCTAATTTGGGCTCTGATTTTTGAGGTGTCGGGTGTCCTGTTGTTGGCATTTGCCCGGCGGGTGTTTGTCGCCCTAGGGGGGAGACGGACGAGGTTGTCATCCCTTGGGAATGCATTTATTGCCCTAATAACATGTGTTGCTAGTGACTTGTCCCTCCTTGGTGGGACAGCCAAACAGGCATTGCCAAAAAGCAGCAAGTTATGCCAGGAGCTGTTGTTTGAAGGAGCATCGTTGACTTTCTTCAGAAGGTCAGTGAATTTGCTAGCAGCTTGAGGGCGAGCTGCTTTGGGGATGTGTGTCAGAGTCCTGGTGGATGTTAATTTGATTGCAGATTTGAGGTCCTCTGTAGAGGTGAAGTCACGGTAGCTGTCAGCCCTGTCTGCTGGGGGAGGCTGTTGGTTGTTCTCATTTGGAGCTCTCCTGGAGCCTAGGCATCTATTGTGTGCCCGGATGTTGCCAGATGTGGGATTGAGTGCACATTCCCTGTGGCACACCCGGCAAATGCCTCGTGAACGACAGCTTTGGCTCTGTCGTGAAGATTCCTGGGAACCCGCGACTACTTGTGACATTGCTGATATCGTGGGGGTGGGAGGGCGCCAGCTGTGGGGTGACGGGTGAAGGGCAGCATGGATGCATGGGTGATGAGGGTGGGGGAGTAGCGAGCGGCGGAACTTGTAATTGGTGGGGCACTAAACGGCAACACCCTTGGTCAGGAAGTCATTGGGCCTAGGCTGGGATGAGGGGAGGGGATCTGGGATGGGGTAGGGGGGAGGGAGTGGACCTGTGTGTTCGCTCAAGACGCACATCACACATAAACACTGATCTCTGGCGGAAGGAGACTCGAACCTACGAACCTTGGAACAAGGTACATGGTGAGAATGGTAAAGCACTACGTACCTTGTTCCAAGGTTTGAAGGTTCGAGTCTCCTTCGGCCAGAGATCAGTGTTTGTGTATATTTCGCCTGTTCTTGCGAATTCCTTGCAATGTTAAAATCTCTAGTTGGTCGATGCATGCAGGGGATGAGACAAAAGCTGTAAGCCTTTTCCCTGAAAGCTGGCTGCCTTGGATCAACGTCTAGCGTGAGCTAGGCGCAAAGGTATTGTCCAGTGTGGCGAGAATGGTAAAGCACTACGTACCTTGTTCCAAGGTTCGTAGGTTCGAGCCTACTTTGGCCAGAAATCAGTGTTTATATATATATATATATATATATATATATATATATATTTTTATATATATATATATATATATATATATATATATATATATTTATATATATATATATATATATATATATATATATATATATATATATATATATATATATATATATATATATATATATAAGAAGATAGTGCCCGAACGCTTGAGAGACTTGGTAGGAGCTCAAGACCCCAGGTTTACTGAAGCAGCAATTCGGTGGGACACCCTTACAGACTCCTCCAGTAGACCAGCTCCTCCCAAACAGCACAAACAGTCCCACTGGGACAAACCGATCATGGAAAAAATCGCCAACACAATGCTCTCCAATGCTTCAGGAAAGAACAAAGCTCGTCTCCTGGCAGTGAAGGCACCACACTCAGGAGATTTCCTGTTAGCTGTTCCCAATTCCTCCCTGGGCACCCGTCTCGACCCACAGGCCATTCGGATTGGTGTTGCTCTTCGCCTAGCCGCCCCCATCCTCACCGAACATAGGTGTATTTGCGGCAGGGCGACAGCTGATCAATTCGGACTCCATGGTCTCGTGTGTCACACAGCAGAAGGGAAGTATGCCAGACATGAGGAGATCAATGACATAATAAAGAGAAGCCTCGCCACAGCCCGTTGCCCAGCTCAACGGGAACCCCAAGTACAGAGGTCTGATGGAAGTCAAAAGCGTCCTGATGGAGCCACTATGCTACCCTGGAAGGATGGAAAGCAGATTGCCTGGGACTACACCTGTGCTGCCACATTGGCAGACACCTACTTGCCATACTCTGTAGTGGAAGGGGGTGGAGCTGCCAGACACAGGGAGACCCAGAAGATCCGAAAATATGAAGACCTTCCCCCTTGCTATAACTTCATTCCAATAGGGTCGGAGACCCTTGGAGCGTGGGGCAAGTGTGCTCTAAAGTTCCTCAAAGAGCTGGGTGAAAAGCTCATCACAGAAACCAAGGACCACAGGGCGACCAGCTTCCTCTTTCAGAGACTCAGTGTTGCGATCCAGAGAGGAAATGCCTGCAGCATTCTGGGCACGCGGCCCACCGCAGGGGAGCTGGACGAAGTATTCGAGATGTAGCTCTGAGTTACCTATGTTGTTTTACTTTGTATCATATTTTTGTGAATGTTTCGTCAATGTATTTTGTCTTTTAATAAAATATATATACATAATATAGGCGGTGGTAGGAGAAAATTCTCAAACAGCTTCAGGGAGAATCTTGAGTTTTCCCTGAAGCAAGTTTATTCTTTTCTCTGAGGATGAGGGTCCCCATGACAGTTCTAGAGGTGGTACCTCCCTATATTTATATATATATATATATATATATATATATATATATATATATATATATATATATATATATATATATATATATATATATACATATATGTCGTGACGAATATGTAAAACTAGTCAATTAGCAAGATCTCATTTAAAATTAAGTCCTTTCTGAAATTTGCTCTTATACATTTAAAGATATATTTTTTTCATTAATGATAATGTAAAACTTTTTAATTTTGCAACAAAAGAATCTTAGAAAACTTACCTAACCTTATTATAGCAAGTGCGATTTATTTTAGCCTAACCCAACTAAATATATTTTAGATTTGTTTACAGTAATTTAATAATAAACGAACGCAGTGAAATATATTTTTTTCGTTAGGTTCAAAATGATTTTGGCGAAATTATTGCATACACAAATTTTCGATTGTCCTATATGGCAAGATGAGCATTGCTATTTAAGCCAAGATCGCAAGTTCTGCCTATTCGGCACGACATATATATATATATATATATATATATATATATATATATATATATATATATATATATATATCGTATATTATCGTACATATAAACCTCGAAAAGCTCTTATAAAAACATGTATATCCAGCACCATGCACCGTGCTTCCAGTTAACTTGGAAATGATTGTGTCGATGCATGGACTATTTAGAGGCATATGTTATGGAAAAACAATGTGAAATTAATGTTAACGAGGGAGTGATCAGTCAGTGCATCCACCCCCACGTCACGGGGGTGGGTGGAAGAGGCGGGATGTGTAACTGGATGTGTAACTAGATGGTGAGGGAAACCAGTGGCACCAACAGATCCAACACCTCTGTCCCCACTATGGAACCATTGATAGTGGAAGACTCAGACATTTACAAAGCAATAATGTCGTTCCCATCTGGCTCTGCTGGGGGTTACACCGGAATAAGGCCACAGCATTTAAAGGAAATGGTTAATCCAGTTATTGGGGAAATTGCAGAGACACTGCTTTCAGAGATCACAAGGTTCGTCAACAATTCCTTGGCTGGTCTGATCCCTGATGAAATTAGACCTTTCTTTTTTGGTGCAACACTTTGCGCACTTAAAAAGAAGGATGGAGGAATTCGGCCAATTGCAGTAGGCAACCCCTTACGCCGCCTCGTATCCAAAGCTGCTGTCCGAAGTATTCGTGCACAGGCAGCCATGATGCTTCAACCAAACCAGCTTGGCTTTGGGGTCTCTCAAGGAAGTGAAGCAGCGGTTCATGCAACAAGGGCGTATATCAACAACCTGCCTGAGGACAATGCAGTGGTAAAATTAGATTTCAAGAATGCGTTCAATCTCCTGAAAAGAGACGTGGTATTAGCAGCAGTACAAGAACATTTCCCTGGTCTCTTCCCTTTTGTTTCAGCCGGGTATAGCAAGGAATAAATGCTTCTCTTTGGAGAGCATGAAATTACATCATCGGAGGGTGTCCAACAAGGAGATCCTCTTGCGCCATTTCTCTTCTGTATAGCAGTTAGGGAAATCACAGTCAGACTGACCAGCGAGCTAAACATCTGGTTCCTAGATGATGGCACACTAGCAGGTACAAAAGAGTCCCTCCTACATGACCTTACACAGGTAATGACACGGAGACAGGAAATGGGTCTCATCCTGAATCCATCCAAATGTGAAATCATCTCAGTCAGTCAACAAGTGATAAATGCAGTGAGATCAAAACTACCAGGAGCAGCAGTCATTGCCCCCACAAATAGTGTCTTGCTAGGAGCACCTCTGGGAAGCAATGCCATTGACACAATTCTCAGGAAGAAATTGGAAGAGTTAAGGAGGATGGAACAACGAATAGGCAATCTGGACACCCACGATGCCTTGTACCTTCTCACAAAGTGCTTGAGTCTGCCCAGGTTGACATATTTCCTAAGATGTGCACCTTCATATGATAACCCTATACTGCACGAATATAACAGTATTCTGAGGCAGATTTTTACGAAAGTACTTAACCTTACTCTAGAAGACGGGCAGTGGAACCAAGCTACACTTCCAGTCAGACTAGGAGGCATTGGTGTCCGCAAGTCATCACAGATTGCGTTACCTGCTTTTCTGTCCTCGTGTATTGCATCCAGAGAGCTTGTAGCAGCGATTCTCCCTGAACATCTTAGGGACAAGATAGGAGCCCAGGACCAAAAATTCATTGATGGAGCAATGATCTGGGATAATCTAACGGGCTCTGGAGCCAGACCTGCTCCCCCCAACAACTACAAACAATCGCACTGGGATGGTCCAATAGTGGAAAATATTGCCTCAACAATGCTTCAGAGTGTGTCAGGGAAGGATAGAGCCCGCCTCCTGGCAGTGAGAGCCCCTCATGCTGGGGACTTTCTGTTGGCTGTTCCCAACTCCAGCCTTGGCACACGTCTCGACCCACAGACCATCCGCATCGGTGTTGCCCTTCGACTTGCCGCCCCTATTCTCGCCGAACACAGGTGTATTTGTGGCAGTGAAGCAGCAGACCGATTCGGGTACCATGGTCTTGTGTGCCGTAAATCCGAGGGAAAGATTGCAAGACATGAGGAGGTTAATAACATTATCAAGAGGAGCCTCACAACAGCTGGATGCCCAGCAGTAAGGGAGCCACCCCAACTATGCAGATCTAATGGCAGCCAGAAGCGTCCAGATGGTATCACCCTTCAAGCCTGGACAGATGGGAAGCAGGTGGTGTGGGACTATACATGTGCATCTACCTTGGCTGATACCTATCTCCAATACACCAGGGAGGAAGGAGGGGCAGCTGCCAGCTTCAGGGAGTCCCAAAAGTCTAGAAAATATGGAGAACTTGCCCATTATTATATGTTTGTTCCCATAGGCTCAGAGACCCTTGGCTCATGGGGAAAGAGTGCATCTAAATTCCTTAAGGAGCTGGGAAAAAGACTCATCAGGGTAACTAGGGATCCCAGGGCAGCTAGTTTTCTGTTCCAGCGGCTCAGTGCGGCTGTTCAAAGGGGTAATGCCTGCTGTATTTTGGGCACACGCCCCAGCTCTGAGGAGCTGGATGAGATTTTCACCTTATAATCGGTGATACACACGTAACAACATGTACCGTATGTGCCACCTTTATATCAATAGTGTATCTCTTGGATCTTATATATATATATATATATATATATATATATATATATATATATATATATATATATATATATATATATATATATATATATATATATATATATATATATATATATATATACTAAATATGTTTTATTTAGGTATACAGTAATTTAATAATCAACACACACAATGAAACATATTTTTTTCGTTAGGTTCAAAATGATTTTTCAAAATTATGGCATACACAAATTTTCGCTTGCCCTCTTAGGCAAGAAGTGCGTTGTTATTTAAGTCAAAATCGCAAGTTTTACCTTTTCCGCACCACACACACACACACGCACGCACACACACACACACAGAGGCGGGGCCAGGAGCTAGGACTCGACCCCTGCAACCTCATCTAGGCGAGTACAATTATGTGAGTACACACACACACACACACACACAGCATATGTAGTCCCAATTTTTAAAAAAGGAGACAGACAAGAAGCGCTAAACTATAGACCAGTGTATAGTATGCAAAGTTATGGAGAAGATTATCAGAAGAGTGATGGAGCACCTAGAAAGAAATGAGCTTGTAAACAACAGCCAACACTGTTTCAGGGACTAGAAATCCTGTGTCACAAACCTACTGGAGTTCTATGACAAGGTGACAGTAGTAAGACAAAAGAGAGAGGGGTGGGTAGATTGCATTTTCTTGGACTGCAAGAAGGCGTTTGACACAGTTCCACACAAAAGATTAGTGCAAAAACTGGAGGACCAAGCAGGGATAACAGGGAAGGCACGACAATGGATCAGGGAATACTTGTCAGGAAGACAGCAGCGAGCCATGGTATGAAGTGAGGTGTCAGAGTGGGCGCCTGTGACGAGTGGGGTTCCTCAGGGGTCAGTCCTAGGACCGGTGCTGTTTCTGGTATTTGTGAGCGACATGACAGAAGGAATAGACTCCGAAGTGTCTCTGTTTGCAGATGTGAAGTTGATGAGAAGAATTCATTCGATCGAACACCAGGCAGAGCTACAAATGGATCTAGACAGGCTGCAGACCTGGTCCAGCAATTGGCTCCTGGAGTTCAACCCCACCAAGTGCAAAGTCATGAAGATTGGGGAAGGGCAAAGAAGACCGCAGACGGAGTACAGTCTAGGGGGGCCAGAGACTACAAACCTCACTCAAGAAAAAAGATCTTGGAGTGGGTATAACAACAGGCACATCTCCTGAGGCGCACATCAACCAACTAACTGCTGCAGCACATAGGCTCCAAGCAAACCTAAGAACAGCATTCCGCCATCTTAATAAGGAATCGTTCAGGACCCTGTATACTGTGTACGTTAGGTCCATATTGGAGTATGCGGCACAAGTTTGGAACCCACATCTAGCCTAGCACGCAAAGAAACTAGAGAAAGTGGAAAGGTTTGCAACAAGACTAGTCCCAGAGCTAAGAGGTATGTCCTACGAGGAAAGATAGGGGGGACATGATAACGACATGTAAAATACTGAAAGGAATTGACAAGGTAGACAAAGACAGAATGTTCCAGAGATAGGACACAGCAACGAGGGAACACAGCTGGAAGTTGAACATACAGATGAATCACAGGGATGTTAAGAAGCATTTCTTTAGTCACAAAGTAGTCAGGAAGTGGAATAGTTTGGGAAGCGATGTAGTTGAGGCAGGATCCATTCATAGCTTTAAGAAACAGGACAAGTGTTTCCTGACGTGGGTCTTCGTCATACGACGACCCATATCTAGAGCTCTTGGTCATCCGACCGAGATGTTCCACTAACTTACCCTTCCACCCTTTTAAAAATTGCGTTTATGCTTATAACCATTAGATATATCACGGATAGGTGTCTGTCGCTCAGTAAGGGACACGAAACACTTTTATTTTCAGTCCGGTTTCCATGGATAATAATGATATAAAAACGATTTTATTGAACTGAAAGCTAGTGAAGCAATCTAAATTGAATTTGAATCAACGACGGTAGAAACGTTGTGGTGTGCACAACTCAGAACATTGTGGTGTGCACAACTCACAACATTGTGGTGTGCACAACTCACAACATTGTGGTGTGCACAACTCAGAACGTTGTGGTGTGCACAACTCAGAACGTTGTGGTGTGCAAAACTCAGAACGTTCCCTCCCTAGGTAAAAGGAGTTTCAGAAATCATGCCATTTGCCAACACTATTAGTGTGAGACAACTTTATCAACACTTCCTCACGAGAAAACAACAGCATGAAGCAGACGCCTGAGACGCTGTTATTTATTTCCGTTTTAATATAATTCATTTTAATTATTTTTCATGACTATTATTTCACCTTTATTTTTATTTAAAAAATATAGAAGTTTCCAGAAAAATATTAAATTTTCATTAGTTTTTGACAGGGTGCTCGATAAAAAATCCAGACAACTTAAGAGGAACAGGAACTTAAAAATGGTAAAGACCCACTGTAAATAGGTACCTGGGGGTTAAAAGGCTGTTGCGAGGCGCTTCCCGAGATGGCACTGGAATTTGCTTAAAAGGCTAATTGGAATAAGATGGAGAAGGATATAATCCCACCTGCATTTTTTACACGAAATTTTGAAAAGGTATAGCTAGAGTGTTGATGTGATCTGGCCAGCATTACCACATGCAAGCCACATATCTGGCCAGCATTACCACATGCAAGCCACATATCTGGCCAGCATTACCACATGCAAGCCACATATCTGGCCAGCATTACCACATGCAAGCCACATATCTGGCCAGCATTACCACATGCAAGCCACATATCTGGCCAGCATTACCACATGCAAGCCACATATCTGGCCAGCATTACCACATGCAATTGTTACAAAAAACGCGATTCTAAAAGCTTAGAGATCTCCAGTGAATACTAGAAAGGACTGCCCTTCTAGCATCCAGCCTGTTACTGGGTTTTCGTAACAAGTAGTCAGTATCCTTGACCAATTATCCATTAAAATTCAGTATGGTTCAATAACTTTAGGATTACAACTGGTAGGCTACTAACTAGAGAAATTAAAATTTAATAAATTTATTAAGTCTATAAGTTGTCTAGAGGTATATTATCAAAGTAAATTAAATCACAGCAATCAAAATAAAATCAATCTCTCGAGTTCAATATTATTGTGCTGAAAGCACATATCACATTTATAATTCTTAAGTACCGTCAGGTACATTAACATTTAATAAGATATTACAAATATGTACAAGAGTGTGTATGCGTGTAAGTGCTCTTAAGTAGTTAGCTATGTCTCAAGACTCGAATAAGACTTAAACAAGTGAGTGACAAAGTCCTCAAATAAACTAACTTCTTGACCGACTGGCAACCCGAACAGTCTGCTTGAACAACAAAGAATGCTAAGCCCAATAGCAATGCAATATCAAGCGACTGCGACACAGAATCAGGAACTGGGAAATAATATAACGACACTAAGTAGGGACCATCTGCAGATCCTCCACAAAAGTTACAAAACTCCCATAATACTGAATCTACGTTCAGCATAGGAAAACTGTGACTGTGACAATACACAGGAACCAGTACAAAATTAGGTCAGAAGCTATAGCTAAGGACCTGAGATGTTCAGAGTGTGTATGTGACACACAACCTCAGTACAACGTCGAAAATCACAAAGTCTATACAATGTTCTGTGAACAAAGTTCTACAGAACTAACAAGAATAATGAGACAGACAATCTGTCCAACCAGCAAGCGAGTCTAGAGCAGACTGAAAACTTCACGAGAGGTGAGGACACCCCCCCCCCTCGATCACGTGATAGCTACGTGGACAACTGCAGCTCAGAAGCCGGCAGTATAACGAGCGACAAGCGATAATTACAGTAGTTTGACAATCAAGACTAACTGAGCACATTTTATATACATCCTAACAACATAAGCTAAATAACAATATAGCAGTCAAATAATAATATAAAGTCATACATTTACGATTTAGCTATTATCGCAAATATAAGCAATATAAAATTAAATGAAAAGGTAATATACATTATATATACATAATAATCATTGTAACCCATTCAGGGGTTGCAACACCCCCCCCCCCAACACGACAGAGGGTCGCACTAGGAGTTGCATGAATGTCTTTCACAATATTTCTGGTTACTCATATCAATATTATTATCATAATAAATATTAATTAGTCTCTCTTGTGCCAAGCCCCTCTACAATTTCACAGCGTCCGTCACTAGGATATGTCTCTAGTACTAGGGCAGTACACAGTATCGTATCTCTGCATACTCGTGGTTATGTACATCAGTGTAGAGACAGGATAGCGTAGACGAGCAGGGCACTGAGGCTCGATCATAGTAGAGGAGACTGCATTCCACTCTTAAGTAGTGGTTGTGGAATGCGAGGCAGTATGAACATCTGAGTATGAAACAGCTTAAGGTGTGTAGTGAGGGGGGGTCTGCGGCAGAACAGTGTTGCGTCACGCAGTACCTCGCCCACACACGTCAAATACACGTCAAAATGTTCCAATGACACCACAAGAGCTAGAGCCTCTTTCTCAATAGTGGCATAATTTTTCTGGTGTTGTTTAAGCTTAGATGAATAGTAACATATAGGATGGAGAATATCAGTGGATGTTGACTATTGGAGCAGCACAGCACCCACTGCATAGCCACTCGCATCTATATGTAAAAAGAAGGGAAGATTGAAATTAGGACTCTTCAACACAGGAACAGAGGATAGCAAGCGCTTCAACCTTTTGAACGAGTCTGAACAATCTCTAGTCCAGGTGAACTGAACTTTGCTACTAGTAAGCTCAGTGAGAGGAGCTGCAATCTGAGAAAAGTTTGGACAGAACCTGCGATAATATCCTGCCATACCCAGGAATCTCTGTACTCCTTTCCTATCCTGTGGCACTGGAAATTCAGAAATTGCACGAACCTTAGCCTCAATAGGAGCAACCTTGTGACTGTGGATGATAACTGGTTGAAAGTACAGACTTTATTCCTAGGTGGGATAATGCTTCTCGAAAGATCTTAGAAGTGAAGTTAGATCCCTGATCTGATTGTATCTCTCGTGGCAATCCAACCTGGGAGAAAAATTTCATCAGCGCTCTCACAATAGCAAGAGCATTAATTTTTCTCATAGGAATAGCTTCGGGATAGCGTGTTGCAGTGTCCATAATAGTAAATAAGTATTGGTTTCCTAGTTTGGTTCTAGGCAAAGGACCAACACAATCAATAATAAGACGTGAGAATGGTTCACCATGCACGGTGATAGGAATGAGAGGCGCAGGTGGAGGTGTGTGCGCTGGCTTGCCTGTCACTTGACACACGTGGCAACGTCGCACATGCTCAGCTACTGTTTCCTTCATCTTTGGCCAAGTAAAATGTTTTGCCAGTTTGCTGAGTGTCTTCTTGACACCCAAATGTCCTCCTATGGGACTATTGTGAGCAAAATCAATGGCTTGTTCACGAAATGTAACTGGTAACACTGCTAGATGTTTGACTGTGGTAGAAACACTATCAGCTGACAACTTACATGTATTTTTCTCCATCAGTACACCGTTACTATAATAGTAACAATTATCGAGATCCTTTGCTTCACTCTCAGTAACTGCTATATCTCTCAGTTTTTCAAGTGACTGATCAACAAACTGATCCTTGATTAAATCATCATGAGTTAGAAATTTAACGTCAGTTGTGTCCTGACTAGGTTGATGACCGGGAGAAGTCAGTGTTAATGATCCTGGGCGCAGAGCGTCACTAAACAACATATTCAACCCCAAATCATCGTCATCAACTAACTCAACAGGAGACAAGGATGGTTGTTGAATCTTTGACATAGCTCTAGTAATTGCGCTGAGAGGAAATAAAATAGGTTTCTCTCTACAAGCTTCAATGGCATAATTATCATCAGTGGTATTATCAATCACAAGTGGTTCTTTACATATACCAGCATGAAGGATATCGTTCCCTATCAACAAGTCCACTGACCTGATGGGAAATACACCACTGGATATACCCACTGAAATATAACCAGTATAATAGCTTGTTTCAATATAAACTTTGTGCAGAGGCACTTTTATAACAGCCCCTCCATAGGCTTCTAACAATACATCTATCTTGCAATAGGTATCGTCAGTTATGGGCAGTACATCTTCTCTTAATAACGTGAGATAACTGCCAGTGTCTCTGAAAGAAATGATCTCAGTTAGATGTGATTCGTCAAATCCTACTTTATCTCTCGAAAAGTAAGGACTCATCGCTGAACGAATCTTTTCGTCAGATACACTTTCTGACGCTAGTCATCTATCCTGAGTAACATTATCTAAAACAGTAGGATAAGAGGAATTGCTAGGATTTTGGGGCCTTTGTTGCTCGGAAGAGGATACGACTTGAGTGGGGGCGCCAGCCGCACGACTGTTTCTCGTATCTCTTTCTAACTTATAGCAATACTCTCTAGTATGTCCTTTCCTGTTACAATAGGTACATTTAACTTTCTTCTTCTCGATATCAGATTTCTGTCTAGCCACAGAGACAGATTCAGGATTGTGAGTTTTCCTGGTAAAGGTACGAGAAGTTACAGTAGCAGGTACATCAGGCCGGCAATGAGCAGCTGATTTAGGTTGCCAACTTCTAGGACAATTTTTAGTTACCTTGTTTCTGTGTGTTTTAGTACGTACAAGGTTGTGAGAAATTTCGTAATTGTCTGCTAATGCTGCAGTTTCCAGAATATCCGAGGTAGTATGATCGATCAGATATTCTTGTATGTCAGCAGACATACAGTTGTTAAACTCTTCGTGTAGTAACAACTGAACAAGGCTGTCGTAGTTGTTACATTTAGCAGCTCTACACCACCTCTGAAATGCAACTTTTTTCTCACGAGCAAACTCTACACAAGTTTGATCTTGTCGTCGTTGTAACGTACGAAATGCTCTTTGATAACTTACAGGTAACAAGTTATACGTCTCTAGAATAGTTTGTTTGACAGCGTCATAACTAATGTACTTGGCAAATGGCAAAGCAGCCGTACAAGTTTGAGCTCTTCCTGTCAATGCTGTATGCAGCAATGTTGCCCAATGCTTACGTGGCCAGTTCATAGCACGTGCCTGGTTCTCAAACACATCAAAATAGGTGTCTAAGTCACTTTCAAAAAACTTAGGAACCATGGATGCAGCTTTCTGCACATTAAATGTGTCCTGTGATATATCAGTCTGTTGTCTTAACAGACGAACATTTTCTCTTTGGAAATCTTCTTCGTTCAATCTCCTCTGTGCCTCAATTTGTGCAGTCTGCAACATAATGAGGCGTTCCAACCTCTCAAACTGTTCCTGAGAGATAGGACCAGTAGGTAATGGAGGAGTAGGGAAATTAACATGGTCTGGACGGTCCTTAGGTCGGACACTTGGTCCAGCCGTCTCTAGAGTGTCTAGATCTGGTCTAGGATAAGTAGATACAGGTGTATCATACACTGTACTAGTATTAGGCTGTGTCATACAACCAGCTACACTCTGTACTATAGTGTCAGTGAAGGAAGGAGCGAGCGAGAACTGAGCTACACTAGGCTCAGACACTAGGCTCACTTCTGCTCTAGTTGCTCTTTCATCTTCATCAAATAGAGTCATACTTCCTAATTGTGACACTAGGCTTTCTGAACCTGAATCATAATCAGACATCTCTGTATGAGCAGGAAACAATATATCTTTAATTAACGCTCTGACAGTTTCTGTGGTGTAATTCCTGTTATACGTCACACCGAGATATTTGGCTACTTGCCAACACGTCTGAAGTTTTAATGTACTTAACTCAGACAAAGTCAGAGTATCAATTAACTGTTTCACTTTGGCATACATCACGAAAATAATTGTACTACGAGAGAGTGATTATTGGAAACTATAATCCTGATAGGAATTTTAGTGTTGGTTGTCTTAGAGCTAGAACTCATAAACAGTATTTCCATCTCCTTGGATCAAGAGACTCAGTCAGGTACATACATCCACCTGGTATGTTGTACAAGACTAAACTCAAAGTCTTCAGATTAGGAAAGTACTCAAAGTGTTTGACCATAGAGTTACTAGTATGTCAAACTGGTCAATTTCTCCAACACCTTGGATCAAGAGCATCCCGGACAGGCCCCCATTTGTTACAAAAAACGCGATTCTAAAAGCTTAGAGATCTCCAGTGAATACTAGAAAGGACTGCCCTTCTAGCATCCAGCCTGTTACTGGGTTTTCGTAACAAGTAGTCAGTATCCTTGACCAATTATCCATTAAAATTCAGTATGGTTCAATAGCTTTAGGATTACAACTGGTAGGCTACTAACTAGAGAAATTAAAATTTAATAAATTTATTAAGTCTATAAGTTGTCTAGAGGTATATTATCAAAGTAAATTAAATCACAGCAATCAAAATAAAATCAATCTCTCGAGTTCAATATTATTGTGCTGAAAGCACATATCACATTTATAATTCTTAAGTACCGTCAGGTACATTAACATTTAATAAGATATTACAAATATGTACAAGTGTGTGTATGCGTGTAAGTGCTCTTAAGTAGTTAGCTATGTCTCAAGACTCGAATAAGACTTAAACAAGTGAGTGACAAAGTCCTCAAATAAACTAACTTCTTGACCGACTGGCAACCCGAACAGTCTGCTTGAACAACAAAGAATGCTAAGCCCAATAGCAATGCAATATCAAGCGACTGCGACACAGAATCAGGAACTGGGAAATAATATAATGACACTAAGTAGGGACCATCTGCAGATCCTCCACAAAAGTTACAAAACTCCCATAATACTGAATCTACGTTCAGCATAGGAAAACTGTGACTGTGACAATACACAGGAACCAGTACAAAATTAGGTCAGAAGCTATAGCTAAGGACCTGAGATGTTCAGAGTGTCTATGTGACACACAACCTCAGTACAACGTCGAAAATCACAAAGTCTATACAATGTTCTGTGAACAAAGTTCTACAGAACTAACAAGAATAATGAGACAGACAATCTGTCCAACCAGCAAGCGAGTCTAGAGCAGACTGAAAACTTCACGAGAGGTGAGGACACCCCCCCTCGATCACGTGATAGCTACGTGGACAACTGCAGCTCAGAAGCCGGCAGTATAACGAGCGACAAGCGATAATTACAGTAGTTTGACAATCAAGACTAACTGAGCACATTTTATATACATCCTAACAACATAAGCTAAATAACAATATAACAGTCAAATAATAATATAAAGTCATACATTTACGATTTAGCTATTATCGCAAATATAAGCAATATAAAATTAAATGAAAAGGTAATATACATTATATATACATAAAAATCATTGTAACCCATTCAGGGGTTGCAACAGCAAGCCACATATCTGGCCAGCATTACCACATGCAAGCCACATATCTGGCCAGCATTACCACATGCAAGCCACATATCTGGCCAGCATTACCACATGCAAGCCACATATCTGGCCAGCATTACCACATGCAAGCCACATATCTGGCTAGCATTACCACATGCAAGCCACATATCTGGCCAGCCTTACCACATGCAAGCCACATATCTGGCCAGCATTACCACATGCAAGCCACATATCTGGCCAGCATTACCACATGCAAGCCACATATCTGGCCAGCATTACCACATGCAAGCCACATATCTGGCTTACCACATGCAAGCCACATATCTGGCCACCACATGCAAGCCACATATCTGGCCAGCATTACCACATGCAAGCCACATATCTGGCCAGCATTACCACATGCAAGCCACATATCTGGCCAGCATTACCACATGCAAGCCACATATCTGGCCAGCATTACCACATGCAAGCCACATATCTGGCCAGCATTACCACATGCAAGCCACATATCTGGCCAGCATTGCCACATGCAAGCCACATATCTGGCCAGCATTACCACATGCAAGCCACATATCTGGACAGCATTACCACATGCAAGCCACATATCTGGCCAGCATTACCACATGCAAGCCACATATCTGGCCAGCATTACCACATGCAAGCCACATATCAGGCCAGCATTACCACATGCAAGCCACATATCTGGCCAGCATTACCACATGCAAGCCACATATCTGGCCAGCATTACCACATGCAAGCCACATATCTGGCCAGCATTACCACATGCAAGCCACATATCTGGCCAGCATTACCACATGCAAGCCACATATCTGGCCAGCATTACCACATGCAAGACACAGATCTGGCCAGCATTACCACCACATGCAAGCCACATATCTGGCCAGCATTACCACATGCAAGCCACATATCTGGCCAGCATTACCACATGCAAGCCACATATCTGGCCAGCATTACCACATGCAAGCCACATATCTGGCCAGCATTACCACATGCAAGCCACATATCTGGCCAGCATTACCACATGCAAGCCACATATCTGGCCAGCATTACCACATGCAAGCCACATATCTGGCCAGCATTACCACATGCAAGCCACATATCTGGCCAGCATTACCACATGCAAGCCACATATCTGGCCAGCATTACCACATGCAAGCCACATATCTGGCCAGCATTACCACATGCAAGCCACATATCTGGCCAGCATTACCACATGCAAGCCACATATCTGGCCAGCATTACCACATGCAAGCCACATATCTGGCCAGCATTACCACATGCAAGCCACATATCTGGCCAGCATTACCACATGCAAGCCACATATCTGGCCAGCATTACCACATGCAAGCCACATATCTGGCCAGCATTACCACATGCAAGCCACATATCTGGCCAGCATTACACATGCAAGCCACATATCTGGCCAGCATTACCACATGCAAGCCACATATCTGGCCAGCATTACCACATGCAAGCCACATATCTGGCCAGCATTACCACATGCAAGCCACATATCTGGCCAGCATTACCACATGCAAGCCACATATCTGGCCAGCATTACCACATGCAAGCCACATATCTGGCCAGCATTACCACATGCAAGCCACATATCTGGCCAGCATTACCACATGCAAGCCACATATCTGGCCAGCATTACCACATGCAAGCCACATATCTGGCCAGCATTACCACATGCAAGCCACATATCTGGCCAGCATTACCACATGCAAGCCACATATCTGGCCAGCATTACCACATGCATGCCACATATCTGGCCACATATCTGGCCAGCATTACCAGATGCAAGCCACATATCTGGCCAGCATTACCACATGCAAGCCACATATCTGGCCAGCATTACCACATGCAAGCCACATATCTGGCCAGCATTACCACATGCAAGCCACATCTGGCCATTACCACATCTATCTGGCCAGCATTACCACATGCAAGCAGCATTACCACATGCAAGCCACATATCTGGCCAGCATTACATCTGGCCAGCATTACCTCATGCAAGCCACATATCTGGCCAGCATTACCACATGCAAGCCACATATCTGGCCAGCATTACCACATGCAAGCCACATATCTGGCCAGCATTACCACATCCAAGCCACATATCATTCCAGCATTACCACATGCAAGCTACATATCATTCCAGCATTACCACATGCAAGCCACATATCTGGCCAGCATTACCACATGCAAGCCACATATCATTCCAGCATTACCACATGCAAGCCACATATCTGGCCAGCATTACCACATGCAAGCCACATATCTGGCCAGCATTACCACATGCAAGCCACATATCTGGCCAGCATTACCACATGCAAGCCACATATCTGGCCAGCATTACCACATGCAAGCCACATATCTGGCCAGCATTACCACATGCAAGCCACATATCTGGCCAGCATTACCACATGCAAGCCACATATCTGGCCAGCATTACCACATGCAAGCCACATATCTGGCCAGCATTACCACATGCAAGCCACATATCTGGCCAGCATTACCACATGCAAGCCACATATCTGGCCAGCATTACCACATGCAAGCCACATATCTGGCCAGCATTACCACATGCAAGCCACATATCTGGCCAGCATTACCACATGCAAGCCACATATCTGGCCAGCATTACCACATGCAAGCCACATATCTGGCCAGCATTACCACATGCAAGCCACATATCTGGCCAGCATTACCACATGCAAGCCACATATCTGGCCAGCATTACCACATGCAAGCCACATATCTGGCCAGCAATACCACATGCAAGCCACATATCTGGCCAGCATTACCACATGCAAGCCACAGATCTGGCCAGCAAGCCACATATCTGCCAAGCATTACCACATGCACACATGCAAGCCACATATCTGGCAAGCCACATAGCCATTACCACATGCAAGCCACATATCTGGCCAGCATTACCACATGCAAGCCACATATCTGGCCAGCATTACCACATGCAAGCCACATATCTGGCCAGCATTACCACATGCAAGCCACATATCTATCTGGCCAGCATTACCACATGCAAGCCACATATCTGGCCAGCATTACCACATGCAAGCCACATATCTGGCCAGCATTACCACATGCAAGCCACATATCTGGCCAGCATTACCACATGCAAGCCACATATCTGGCCAGCATTACCACATGCAAGCCACATATCTGGCCAGCATTACCACATGCAAGCCACATATCTGGCCAGCATTACCACATGCAAGCCACATATCTGGCCAGCATTACCACATGCAAGCCACATATCTGGCCAGCATTACCACATGCAAGCCACATATCTGGCCAGCATTACCACATGCAAGCCACATATCTGGCCAGCATTACCACATGCAAGCCACATATCTGGCCAGCATTACCACATGCAAGCCACATATCTGGCCAGCATTACCACATGCAAGCCACATATCTGGCCAGCATTATCACATGCAAGCCACATATCTGGCCAGCATTACCACATGCAAGCCACATATCTGGCCAGCATTACCACATGCAAGCCACATATCTGGCCAGCATTACCACATGCAAGCCACATATCTGGCCAGCATTACCACATGCAAGCCACATATCTGGCCAGCATTACCACATGCAAGCCACATATCTGGCCAGCATTACCACATGCAAGCCACATATCTGGCCAGCATTACCACATGCAAGCCACATATCTGGCCAGCATTACCACATGCAAGCCACATATCTGGCCAGCATTACCACATGCAAGCCACATATCTGGCCAGCATTACCACATGCAAGCCACATATCTGGCCAGCATTACCACATGCAAGCCACATATCTGGCCAGCATTACCACATGCAAGCTACATATCTGGCCAGCATTACCACATGCAAGCCACATATCTGGCCAGCATTACCACATGCAAGCCACATATCTGGCCAGCATTACCACATGCAAGCCACATATCTGGCCAGCATTACCACATGCAAGCCACATATCTGGCCAGCATTACCACATGCAAGCCACATATTTGGCCAGCATTACCACATGCAAGCCACATATCTGGCCAGCATTACCACATGCAAGCCACATATCTGGCCAGCATTACCACATGCCCACATATCTGGCCAGCATTACCACATCAAGCCACATATCTGGCCAGCATTACCACATGCAAGCAAGCACATATCTTACCACATGCAAGCCACATATCTGCCAGCATTACCACATGCAAGCCACATATCTGCATTACCACATGCAAGCCACATATCTGGCCAGCATTACCACATGCAAGCCACATATCTGGCCAGCATTACCACATGCAAGCCACATATCTGGCCAGCATTACCACATGCAAGCCACATATCTGGCCAGCATTATCACATGCAAGCCACATATCTGGCCAGCATTACCACATGCAAGCCACATATCTGGCCAGAATTACCACATGCAAGCCACATATCTGGCCAGCATTACCACATGCAAGCCACATATCTGGCCAGCATTACCACATGCAAGCCACATATCTGGCCAGCATTACCACATGCAAGCCACATATTTGCCCAGCATTACCACATGCAAGCCACATATCCATTTTAATTAATTCTGGTTTTGTCTGGCAACTGAAGTATACCTGGAGTTTCGGGGGTCAACGCCTCCGTGGCTAGGTCTGAGACTTGGCCTCGTGGTGGATCAGGGTCTGATCAACCAGGCTGTTACTGCTGGCACAGGCAAATTGACGTACGATTCACAGCACGGATGGTCAGGTACTGACTTTAGGTGCCTCACCAGTGTTTTTTCTATTGTTTGGTTGGAATTTGTCATATACACTGATACAGTTTAATTTCCTAAAGTTTTCCATATCTGAGTAGTTGAAATTTCTCTTCATTGAACTTCATATTGTTTTGAATGGCCCATTTGAAGATTTGGGTGACATCCGCCTGGAGTCTTGCCACTGTCATGGCAATCCGGGTGTCATCCGCAAAAGACAGGGAACTATGGCTTACATCTCTGTCAGATATGAGGATGAGGAATAGGATGGGAGTGAGTACTGTGCCTTGTGGAACACAGCTTCTCACCGTAGCTGCCTCAGACTTTACTCTCTTTACTATTACTCTTTGTTTTCTATTTGTCAGGAAGTTCTAGAACCACAAACCAACTTTTTCTGTTATTCCTTTATCAGGCATTATGTGTGCTGTTACACCATGGTCACACTTGTTGAAAACTCTTGACAAATCTGTGTATACTACATCTGTATTTTGTTTATCCTCTACAGCATCCAGGAAATTTAGACAAATTTAAGTGTTTCTATAAAGCTTAACATCTTACTAAATTTATTTTTACTTAGAATATTAAAAATTTAGCGAGATTCAGTATATACCGAAATACAAGAGGGACAATCACAGTGCTGGAGGCTAAAGATCACGTCGTTTGACAAGAGCTTTTAGCTAATAAATTCATCTGTGTAAGAGAAATCATGTCAGATGATTTTACCTTTGGTAAAAACGTGAGTAACAAATCAGCTTGTTCCATCTGTCACTATTGTCCTCTCAGTACCTTTAAATTTTACATTCGTCTGAAAGGTAACATTATAGAGCAGCAGCAGTGATACACTTGTGAACTTGTAATCAACAACTTAATGTAACCACCCACAGGATAGGAAGGGTAGGAGGGAGTGGAGACGGGAGAGACAGAATAGGGAGAGAAGAAGTAAGGGACGGATGGATGAAGGGTAAGTGCCAAAGCGTTTCACAGTAATTGTTTACCTCTCATACACATTTTATTATCGTCCTCTGTACGTCCCTCTGAAAACGTCAATACAGTACGTTACCTCGCATTCTGCCTTCGCAATCAACTTTCAACCTGCCCAGCCTCCTGTATTTTTATGTACCTAGTCTTCTCTGGTTATAATTTATCTTTTTCAAATCCAAAGAATACCTATCTGCCATTTTCTCTCTCTCTCTCTCTCTCTCTCTCTCTCTCTCTCTCTCTCTCTCTCTCTCTCTCTCTCTCTCTCTATACTCCTCCTACTCCTCTTAAAACAATGCTCTTTCAAGAGCAGGATTCACTTCCTTTATCAGCTCAGTTAAAAGTCTTTCCAAACATTATCTCTCAAGAACTGTAGTAGAGAAAAAGTTACTCATTCAGTAACAGATATATATTTTTCAAGACTGAAAAAACAGTTTTTTACAAAACTGAGAGGCAGATTTAAATGCAGATGTGTTGCTTCATCTATAATCTATGCCGAAATCAGGCAGTTTAAATCTTCCTTACCACCAGAAGTGATTTAACTATATATTTGCAGTCCTAGGCTGGTAAACAGCGGTAACCTGTAAATGTTTTACATGATGGCAGGATTGCTAGTGTCTTTTTTCTGTCTCAAACACGCGGGGATAACGGGTATATCTTGCTACTTCTACTTACACTTAGGTCACACTACACATGCATGTACAAGCATATATATTTACATACCTATCTGGGTTTTCTTCCATTTTCTTAAGAATTCTTGTTCTTTATTTCCTCTTATCTCTATGGAAAAGTGGAGCAAATTTAGTCCTCCATAAGCATGTGTGCCGTGAGAGGTGACTAAAATGCTGGGAGCAATGGGCTAGTAACCCCTTCTCTATACATTAAATTTAAAAAAGAAAAACTTTCGTTTTATTTTCTTTTTGGGTCACCCTATCTCGGTGGGATACAGCCAGTTTGTTGAAAGAATATATTTGCGGTAGGCGTACAGCTCCGTGTTGGGCAGGTCTAACTCACACCCACCCATACCCACTCTTGTTCCTATTCAACCTATATGTAATACTACCCAGAGTTCTTGCTTTCATGAGGCTACCTGGGAGTTTGCTCCACTATTCTGAAACTCTTGCTAAATCAGTATTTCTTTATATTTTATCCAAATCTAGTTATCTCCAACTTGAATAAATGGCTGCGAGTTTTCTCTTGGTTTGGTGTTTTCAACGCGCTTTTTATATCTCCCTTTTATATTCCTGTTTTTCATTGGTACCTTTCAGTTTTATCTATTCAACTTCTACGCCTTTCCAGAGAGTACATGTCCAGTGCCAGAGAGTACATGTCCAGTGCCTTCAGCCTATAATCGTAGGAAAGGTTTCCAATACATGGATTCAATTTCGTTATCCTTTTATGTATATATTACAACGAACTTGAGTCCACCTGATACCATAATTTAGCAAAATACTCTGTTCTATTGCCTTCATTACAAACATTTATGTACTGCTGTCTTGGGTTTAAATTTCTGCTAACCAAAACGCTAACTTTTTGTTTGATGCCTTTGAGATCTACATCTTATAAGTGTTACTTGGATGCATCTGCCACTTCTCCGACCACAGCATCAACATACCTCAGTCATGTTGTTCGAAAATTGTATACAATACAGACAAGATGAAAACTGAGACACATGTGAAACATCTGGGTATCTTTATTGTAGACGTCTCGCCATCCAGTGGCTTTATTGTAGACGTCTCGCCATCCAGTGGCTTTATTGTAGACATCTCGTCATCCAGTGGCTTTATTGTAGACGTCTCGCCATCCAGTGGCTTTATTGTAGACGTCTCGCCATCCAGTGGCTTTATTGTAGACGTCTCGCCATCCAGTGGCTTTATTGTAGACGTCTCGCCATCCAGTGGCTTTATTGTAGACGTCTCGCCATCCAGTGGCTTTATTGTAGACGTCTCGCCATCCAGTGGCTTTATTGTAGATATCTCATCATCCAGTGGCTTTATTGTAGACGTCTCGCCATCCAGTGGCTTTATTGTAGACGTCTCGCCATCCAGTGGCTTTACTGTAGACGTCTCGCCATCCAGTGGCTTTATTGTAGACGTCTCGCCATCCAGTGGCTTTACTGTAGACGTCTCGCCATCCAGTGGCTTTACTGTAGACGTCTCGCCATCCAGTGGCTTTACCAATACAGATTCTAGGACTTGAGGGCTTTTCCTCGAAATTAAAATTTATACAATTATGAGCATTTTTTAAAATCTACGAACGTCTGTATATTATTGTTGTTTTATGTCTACTGCCAAGACTCAGACTCAGGAAAAGTGTTGCTTCTACATTCTAAGTGAATACAGTTATTATTTACCAAGCTTCGTGAATTTAGATCTGTGCTAGAGTTGTAGGAACTTTGTCTATGATTGTATCTGTACATTATATTGTGTGTAAACCAGACACTTGCGCAACATTTTGGAAGGTTTATTGTGCAGACGTTTCATAAACGCTGTACAAGTGTTTCAATTATCAACTTGTCAGTTTTTTTAAACCTGACAAATTCATAATTAACGTACACACGCATAACGTAAGTGAGTGTAACACAATTAATGTTGATTTCTGTAGTCTGGTCTGGGAAACTAAAGCAAGGATCTCAGAATTCAACATTCCCTCTTCGGGTGAACATACATTACGATATTTAACACCTATATTTAACCTATATTTAACACCTATATTTAACAGTCTAAGCACTAGACTGCAGTCCATATTAATTATAACAGTCCATTTAACCACTCACTTTGATCATTACAGCCTTACGAAGGTGTAAGGTTGTTATGATCGATCATAACACAAACTATAATTATTTTGAGATACCAGTCTATTGTTAGTGAAACTGAGCAGGAAACATTGTCAGAGTATCTGAGGTGTGGCAGCAACTCCACCACCAAGATCTTACCTCAAATAATTATCATAATAAAACTAAAACGCACAATCAATAATTATGATAAGAATACAAAGTACACACAGATTTATGTACCTCCGTACATGAACTCTACACACACACACACACACACACACACACACACACACACACACACACACACACACACACACACGCACACACACATACACACACACACACACACACACACACACACACACATGCGCTCACACATTCATTCAGTTGGATTTGGCTAAATTAAATTATGCTTACACAAATAACCCGCACATGAAAGAGAGAAGCTTACGACGACGTTTCGGTCCGACTTGGACCATTGACAAAGTCACACTAACAGAGGTGGAGCAGGACGGCTATATATAGGCAGGAAGAGGTGGAGGTAGTAGTAGTAGTAGTAGTAGTAGTAGTAGTACAAGAATTGTATATAATACCGACAAGATGAAATTAAGACACATGCACAACACCCGGGCATCCCCATCATAGACGTTTCGCCATCTAGCCAGCCACTGAATGGCGAAACGTCCACAACAAAGACAACCAGACGCCGCACATGTGTCTTAATTTCATCAGTAGTTGTAGTAGTAGTAGAAGAAGAAGAGGTAGTAGTAGTGGTAGTGGTAGAAGTGGGAAATAAGGATGACGAGCCAGTCAAAAACAAAGGAAGAGGAGCACTGCAAGAGAGCTAGATGCCCACAGAGGGAGAGCAAGCGCACAGAGTGTTCTTATCTCCCTCTTTCTCCGTGCCCTCCGCATCTGTGATCCTCAGTTCCTTCCAGCAGAAATTTCCACTCTTCATAATTCGTTCTCCCGTCTTGGCTACCCTTCCCATTTCATAGACTCTGCCCTCTCACGTGCTAAACGCAATTTCTTCTCTCCCAAACTCTCTACTCCTGGGAACTCTTCCATCCTCTGCCTTCCCTACATTTCCGGTCTTTCTGATCTCAACAATTCTCTCCGTCCCTTAGACAGCAAGCTTACCTTCCGCCAGACTAACACTCTTCGCACTAATCTCGTTCATACCTCTCCTCCCTCTACAGATGTTCCTGGTGTCTACTCTATTTCTTGTTAGGTAAGACACATATGCAACAGTTAGGTATCTTTATTTCGAAACGTTTCGCCTTCACAGTAGGCTTCTTCAGTCGAGTACAGAAAAGTTGATAGAAGCAGAAGATACTTGAAGACGATGTAATCAGTCCATCACCCTTAAAGTTTTGAGGTGGTCAGTCCCTCAGTCTGGAGAAGAGCATTGTTCCGTTGTCTGAAACAACATTGTTTCAGACAACGGAACAATGCTCTTCTCCAGACTGAGGGACTGACCACCTCAAAACTTTAAGGGTGATGGACTGATTACATCGTCTTCAAGTATCTTCTGCTTCTATCAACTTTTCTGTACTCGACTGAAGAAGCCTACTGTGTAGGCGAAACGTTTCGAAATAAAGATACCTAACTGTTGCATATGTGTCTTACCTAACAATCTGTCGGTATTTTATACCATTTTAATGTTTACTCTATTTCTTGCTCCTCCTGTCCTCTTCAATACTTCGGAGAAACTGGTCGATCTCTTTCTGACAGACTTAGGGAGCACAAAATAGTGTTAGGCTTGCCGACACTAACAATGCTCATTTCTGTCACGTCAGAGATCATAGCCATCCTATTGACTGGTCTTCTGCTAAAACTGTCTTCCCTACTTCCAACTCGAAAAGTCGCCGTCTAGTTGAATCCTCTCTAATACACAACTTTCCTTGTATGAACCTTAGCCCTGGCTTCGTCTCTGTAGATGCCTTCCTCTCCCACTACATTGTAAAATGCTCCAAACTTCAGAACACCCGTGACTTAACCCTGAATCCTCGTTTTTTCTTTCTTTTTCTTCTTCCTCTTCCCCTTTCCTCTTTCCTTTTCTCCTCTGGGTTGTCTTTCTCTCTCTTGTCTCGTGTTTCTGTTCCTTCTTCATTTATTTTATTTCACCACTTCCCCTTTCACGCTAAATTATGCTTGCTATAATAAGGTTTTCTAAGGTGCTTTTAGAAAAAAAATATATATCTTTAAACGTATAAGAGAAAATTTCAGAAAGGACTTAATTTTAAATGAGTTCTTGCTAATTAACCAGTTTTACCTATTCGGCACCACATATATTTACTAACTGATCTCGTTCCAAGGATTCCAAGTTTGGAATATTTCAGGAAATCTTCAAATTCATGGTTGTTGAGATTAAACAAGAAGCCTAAGATGCATCAGTCTATAAATATTGAAGTTGTTCACAAGTAAACTTAAACGTGAATTAACATGAATAAAAAAATCACACTATTACACTCACTGGTGGTGAGTGTGATGACTGGTGGTGATGGTGGACTGGTGGTGAGTGTGATGGACTGGTGGTGAGGGTCATGGACTGGTGGTGACTGTGATGGACTGGTGGTGACTGTGATGGACTGGTGGTGACTGTGATGGACTGGTGGTGACTGTGATGGACTGGTGGTGACTGTGATGGACTGGTGGTGACTGTGATGGACTGGTGGTGACTGTGATGGACTGGTGGTGACTGTGATGGACTGGTGGTGACTGTGATGGACTGGTGGTGACTGTGATGGACTGGTGGTGACTGTGATGGACTGGTGGTGACTGTGATGGACTAGTGGTGAGGGTCATGGACTGGTGGTGAGGGTGATGGACTGGTGGTGAGGGTGATGGACTGGTGGTGAGGGTGATGGACTGGTGGTGACTGTGATGGACTCGTGGTGACTGTGATGGACTGGTGGTGACTGTGATGGACTGGTGGTGACTGTGATGGACTGGTGGTGACTGTGATGGACTGGTGGTGAGGGTCATGGACTGGTGGTGAGGGTGATGGACTGGTGGTGACTGTGATGGACTGGTGGTGAGGGTGATGGACTGGTGGTGAGTGTGATGGACTGGTGGTGAGGGTGATGGACTGGTGGTGAGGGTGATGGACTGGTGGTGAGGGTGATGGACTGGTGGGGAGGGTGATGGACTGGTGGTGAGGGTGATGGACTGGTGGTGAGGGTGATGGACTGGTGGTGAGGGTGATGGACTGGTGGTGAGGGTGATGGACTGGTGGGGAGGGTGATGGACTGGTGGGGAGGGTGATGGGCTGGTGGTGAGGGTGATGGACTGGTGGTGACTGTGATGGACTAGTGGTGAGGGTCATGGACTGGTGGTGAGGGTGATTGACTGGTGGGGAGGGTGAAGGACTGGTGGGGAGGGTGATGGGCTGGTGGTGAGGGTGATGGACTGGTGGTGAGGGTGATGGACTGGTGGTGAGTGTGATGGACTGGTGGTGAGGGTGATGGACTGGTGGTGAGGGTGATGGACTGGTGGTGAGGGTGATGGACTGGAGGTGAGGTGATGATGACTGGTGGTGACTGTTCCTGGACTCGTGGTGAGGGTGATGGACTGGTGGTGAGGGTGATGGACTGGTGGTGAGGGTGATGGACTGGTGGTGAGAGTGATGGACTGGTATTGTGGGTGATGGACTGGTGGTGAGGGTGATGGACTGGTGGTGAGGTTGATGGACTGGTGGTGAGGGTGATGGACTAGTGAAGGACTGTGTTTCCAGAAGTCCATCTGTGATGAACTCCCTTCCACACTTCCCTTCCTGGTGATGGACTGGTGGTGAGGGTGATGGACTGAGGGTGATGGACTGAGGGTGATGGACTAGTGGTGTGGGGTGATGGACTGGAGGTGAGGGTGATGTTCTGATGGTGAGGGTGATGGACTGGTGGTGAGGGTGATGGACTGTGATGGTGATGGACTGGTGGTGAGGGTGATGGTGGTGAGGGTGATGGACTGGTGGTGAGGGTGATGGACTGGTGGTGAGGGTGATGTTCTCGTGGTGAGGGTGATGGTCTGATGATGAGGGTGATGGACTAGTGGTGTTTGTGGACTGGAGGTGAGGGTGATGGACACGTGGTGAAGGTGAAGGACTGTTGGTGAAGGGTAAGGACTGGTGGAGAGGGCGATGGACTGGCTGTGAGGGTGATGGACTGGTGGTGAGGGTGATGGACTGGTGGTGAGGGTGAAGGACTATGCTTCCAGAAATCCATCTGTGTCCCCTCAGATGAACTCCCTTCCACACTTCCCTTGTTGGTGATGGACTGGTGGTGAGGGTGATGGACTGGTGGGGAGGGTGATCGACTAGTGGGGAGGGTGGACTGGTTTCCAGAAGTCTGGTGGGGAGGGTGATGGTCTGGTGGGAGGGTGAGGGTGAGGGTGATGGACTGTTGCTGAGGGTGATGGACTGACGGTGAGGGTGATGGACTGGTGGGGAGGGTGAAGGACTGTGTTTCCAGAAGTCCATCTGTGTCCCCTCAGATGAACTCCCTTCCACACTTCCCTTGCTGGTGATGGACTGGTGGTGAGGGTGATGGACTGGTGGTGAGGGTGATGGACTGGTGGTGAGGGTGATGGACTGGTGGGGAGGGTGAAGGACTGTGTTTCCAGAAGTCCATCTGTGTCCCCTCAGATGAACTCCCTTCCACACTTCCCTTGCTGGTGATGGACTGGTGGTGAGGGTGATGGACTGGTGGTGAGGGTGATGGACTGGTGGTGAGGGTGATGGACTGGTGGTGAGGGTGATGGACTGGTGGGGAGGGTGAAGGACTGTGTTTCCAGAAGTCCATCTGTGTCCCCTCAGATGAACTCCCTTCCACACTTCCCTTGATGGACTGGTGGTGAGGGTGATGGTGGTGGTGAGGGTGATGGACTGGTGGTGATGTGATGGAAGTGGTGTGTTGAAGGACTGGTGGTGAGTGAGTGTGTGTGGTGTGTGTGTTTCCAGAAATCCTTCTGTGGGCCCTCAGATGAACTCCCTTCCACACTTCCCTTGTTGGTGATGGACTGGTGGTGAGGGTGATGGACTGGTGGTGAGGGTGATGGACTGGTGGGGAGGGTGATGGACTCGTGGAAATGGACTGTGTCCCCTCAGATGAACTCCACACTTCCCTTGAGGATGATGGACTGGTGGTGAGGGTGATGGACTGGTGGGGAGGGTGATGGACTGGTGGTGAGGGTGATGGACTGGTGGGGAGGGTGATGGACTGGTGGTGAGGGTGATGGACTGGTGGTGAGGGTGATGGACTGGTGGTGAGGGTGATGGACTGGTGGTGAGGGTGATGGACTGGTGGGGGTGATGGTCTGTGATGAACTGGTGGGGAGGGTGAAGGACTGTGTTTCCAGAAGTCCATCTGTGTTCTCACACTTCCCTTGCTAGTGATGGACTGGTGGTGAGGGTGATGAACTTGTGGTTAGGGTGATGGACTTATGAGGGTGATGGTATGGTGGTGAGGGTGATGGACTGATCGGGAGGGTGAAGGACTGTGTTTCCGGAAGTCCATTTGTGTCCTCTCAGATCCCTTCCTCACTTCCCTTGCTGGTGATGGACTGGTGGTGAGGGTGATGGACTTGTGGGGTGATGATGGACTTGTGGTTAGACTGGTGGTGAGGGTGATGGACTGGTGGTGAGGGTGATGGACTGGTGGTGAGGGTGATGGACTGTGGTTAGGGTGATGGACTGGTGGTGAGGGTGATGGACTGGTGTGAGGGTGATGGACTGGTGGGAGGGTGATGGACTGTGCTTCCAGAAGTCCATCTGTGTGATGATGGACTGGTGGTGAGGGTGATGGACTGGTGGTGAGGGTGATGGACTGGTGGTGAGGGTGATGGACTGATGGTGAGGGTGATGGACTGGTGGTGAGGGTGATGGACTGGTGGTGAGGGTGATGGACTGGTGGTGAGGGTGATGGACTGGTGGTGAGGGTGATGGACTGGTGGTGAGGGTGATGGACTGGTGGTGAGGGTGATGGACTAGTGGTGAGGGTGATGGACTGATATTGAGGGTGATGGACTGGTGGTGAGGGTGAAGGACTATGCTTCCAGAAGTCAATCTGTGTCCCCTCAGATGAACTCCCTTCCACACTTCCCTTGCTGGTGATGGACTGGTGGTGAGGGTGATGGACTGGTGGTGAGGGTGATGGACTGGTGGTGAGGGTGATGGACTGGTGGTGAGGGTGATGGACTGGTGGTGAGGGTGATGGACTGGTGGTGAGGGTGATGGACTGGTGGTGAGGGTGATGGACTGGTGGTGAGGGTGATGGACTGGTGGTGAGGGTGATGGACTGGTGGTGAGGGTGATGGACTGATGGTGATGGTGATGGACTGGTAGTGAGGGTGATGAACGGGTGATGGACTAGTGGTGAAGGTGGTGGACTGGTGGTGAGGGTGATGGACTGATGCTGAAGGTGGACTAGTGTTGAAGGTGGTGGACTGGTGTGATGTGAGGGTGTTTGCTTCCCCTAGTTCCATGTCTCCAGAAGTCCATCTGCGGGCCCTCAGATGAACTCCCTTCCACACTTCACTTGTTGGTGATGGTGTTGTGGTGAGGGTGATGGTCTGGTGGTGAGGGTGATGGACTGGTGGTGAGGGTGATGGACTGGTGGTGAGGGTGATGGACTGGTTGTGATTGTGATGGACTGGTTCCACACTGACTTGTGAGTGGTGATGGATGGACTTGTGGTGAAGGTGGTGGACTGGTGGTGAGGGTGATGGACTGGTGGTGATGGTGATGGACTAGCAGTGAGGGTGATGGTCCGGTGGTGAGGGTGATGGACTGGTGGTGAGGGTGATGGACTGGTGGTGGTGGTGGGTGTGTGTGTGTGTATTTGCTTTCCCTAGTTCCATGTCTCCAGAAGTCCATCTGCGGGCCCTCAGATGAACTCCCTTCCACACTTTACTTGTGAGCGATGGGCTGGTGGTGAGGGAGATGGACTGGTGGTGGTGGTGGTGTATGTGTGTGTGTGTTTGCTTTCCCTAGTTCCATGTATCCAGAAGTCCATCTGCGGGCCCTCAGATGAACTCCCTTCCACACTTTACTTGTGAGTGATGGGCTGGTGGTGATGGTTATGGACTGGTGGTGACGGTGATGGACTGGTGGTGAGGGTGATGGACTTGTGGTGAGGGTGATGGACTGGTGGTGAAGGTGGACTGGTGGTGGTGTATGTGTGTGTGTGTGTGTGTGTGTGTGTGTTTGCTTTCCCTAGTTCCATGTCTCCAGAAGTCCATCTGCGGGCCCTCAGATGAACTTCCTTCCTCACTTCCCCAGGTTCAGCAGGTGTTGGCCCCTCCCCAGTGACCTTGCTGGATGTTAACTTGGTCTTGTCTACCTGGTCTACTGCCGAGACTGTCCAGGTGGGTGGAATTACAGGAGGGGACACACAGAAATCTGCGTCCTGTAATTACACCCACCAAGACAGCCTGGAACAGTAGACCAGCCAGACGAGACTGAGCTGCCTCCCAACTCGGCCACCAAGCTGAGGTTACTGATATAAATCTCGGACTTCTATTTATGTTTCATATCGTGTTTATGTTAATTTCTTTTTTTTTACTTACTTAGCTATATAAGTGTTGTAATTCGTCCATGTGTCCACAAATAAGCACATTTATGTAACTTTGCATGAACTCTACACACACATACACACACACACACACACACACACACACACACACACACACACACACACACACACACACACACACACACACACACACACACACACACACACACACACACACACACACACACACACACACACACACGCATTTCTGCTTTTTCTATCACTTCTCTTAAAATTAAATTGTATTCCATAGGCAATAAATCGTTAGCAAAAATGTTGTTATAGAATATTTTCAAGTTATTTTTAGAGATGTGAAGTGTAAAGACTTGACAGTCGATGAAAAACGTGTATAAGATAAAGCAAAGAAGACATTTGCAAGTTATCTTGTTAAAGGTAGAGTTACAGGAAATAAATCTTTACCAATTAAATATGTCTTAGTTTTTATTATTTTTCTGGCCATCACTTTTCGATCTTAATGACAGGAACCATACACCCCCACACACACACATATACACACATACGCACACAGGCGCACACACACACACACACACACACACACACACACACACACACACACACACACACACACACACACACACACACACACACACACACACACACACACACACACACACACACACACACACACACACACACACACACACACACACACACACACACAAACTTGAAGATACATAATACTTTCGTCACACTCAACGATACCTGTAAACTCTAATTCTCACGTTTCCGTTCATTATCTTGTATTGTAACACTTATGGCACTCAGGTGCACACATTTCCATGCACATATCTACACTGTCTCACACGAATGTTAGAATTAAATTATATTGCACATGCAATGATGGGCAGATACGGAAATTGTTAAGTATATATAATAATAAAATTCTGAAAAAATGTGATTGAAAGTATAGTGCATCGAATAGTATTTATATAGTATAGCATACTATACTGTTCTGCGTTTTAGTATAGTTTAGTATATATGTAGTATATAGTATATTATATGTAGATATCCTTAATTATATATGGGAATTTATAAAAAAAGTGACAGTTCACAGAAAGTTGTTTTAGATACAGCAAGAAATACACTTATGAATTATCATATGGAAGGTAAGAAGTAACTAGAAATAATTATTAATTAAGGAAGTCTCACTTTGTAATTTTCGTGTCTTCATGTGTGTTATCTTCAGTATACTGAGAAAAAATATTCACAAAGACAAAAAGAAAAATCACCGAAGAAATTAAGGACAATTTTGTAGACTCGATCTCTTGACAAAAATAATTTCAACTGTTGATGCCACAACCTGGCTGCTGGAACTCTCTGTTATTGTTTCTGATTCTCTTATTATGTATTAGAATGTTGCTCCACTGTAACCGTATATTACTGTATTATTCTTGTAGGTTCTTGTGCGGTACTTGTATATTGGTAAACTGCTCTGTTGCTCGTTATTGTACCTTCCTTATGTAAATGTATTATGTGTAACTTCACCTTTTTTGTGTGTTACTATATGGTTCTACTCTCCAGTGTTACTACACTACTATTGTTATGTGTAAGTGTACTTTGTGTGTTACTATATGGTTCTACTCTCCAGTGTTACTACACTACTATTGTTATGTGTAAGTGTACTTTGTGTGTTACTATATGGTTCTACTCTCCAGTGTTACTACACTACTATTGTTATGTGTAAGTGTACTTTGTGTGTTACTATATGGTTCTACTCTCCAGTGTTACTACACTACTATTGTTATGTGTAAGTGTACTTTGTGTGTTACTATATGGTTCTACTCTCCAGTGTTACTACACTACTATTGTTATGTGTAAGTGTACTTTGTGTGTTACTATATGGTTCTACTCTCCAGTGTTACTACACTACTATTGTTATGTGTAAGTGTACTTTGTGTGTTACTATATGGTTCTACTCTCCAGTGTTACTACACTACTATTGTTATGTGTAAGTGTACTTTGTGTGTTACTATATGTGTGTTACTACACTACTATTGTTATGTGTAAGTGTACTTTGTGTGTTACTATATGGTTCTACTCTCCAGTGTTACTACACTACTATTGTTATGTGTAAGTGTACTTTGTGTGTTACTATATGGTTCTACTCTCCAGTGTTACTACACTACTATTGTTATGTGTAAGTGTACTTTGTGTGTTACTATATGGTTCTACTCTCCAGTGTTACTACACTACTATTGAGAGTGACTTTTTGTGCGTTAACAAACTATTCTTCTCAGTTACTAAACTGTTGTGTGTTACTACCCTGTTCTTGTATGTTACTCTACCTTTGTTTTATTATACTCTACTTTCTGTACTCTTCTTATTTGTTGCTGTTCTGTTTCTGCGCAAAACTTTTCCGTTCCTTTAGTTAACGTGCTTGTTGTATTGTTGACGTGCTTGTTGTATTGTTGACGTGCTTGTTGTATTGTTGACGTGCTTGTTGTATTGTTGACGTGCTTGTTGTATTGTTGACATGCTTGTTGTATTGTTGACGTGCTTGTTGTATTGTTGACGTGCTTGTTGTATTGTTGACGTGCTTGTTGTATTGTTGACGTGCTTGTTGTATTGTTGACGTGCTTGTTGTATTGTTGACGTGCTTGTTGTATTGTTGACGTGCTTGTTGTATTGTTGACGTGCTTGTTGTATTGTTGACGTGCTTGTTGTATTGTTGACGTGCTTGTTGTATTGTTGACGTGCTTGTTGAATTGTTGACGTGCTTGTTGTATTGTTGACGTGCTTGTTGAATTGTTGACGTGCTTGTTGTATTGTTGACGTGCTTGTTGTATTGTTGACGTGCTTGTTGTATTGTTGACGTGCTTGTTGTATTGTTGACGTGCTTGTTGTATTGTTGACGTGCTTGTTGTATTGTTGACGTGCTTGTTGTATTGTTGACGTGCTTGTTGTATTGTTGACGTGCTTGTTGTATTGTTGACGTGCTTGTTGTATTGTTGACATGCTTGTTGTATTGTTGACGTGCTTGTTGTATTGTTGACGTGCTTGTTGTATTGTTGACGTGCTTGTTGTATTGTTGTTGACGTGCTTGTTGTATTGTTGACATGCTTGATGTATTGTTGACGTGCTTGTTGTATTGTTGACGTGCTTGTTGTATTGTTGACATGCTTGTTGTATTGTTGACGTGCTTGTTGTATTGTTGACGTGCTTGTTGTATTGTTGACGTGCTTGTTGTATTGTTGACGTGCTTGTTGTATTGTTGACGTGCTTGTTGTATTGTTGACGTGCTTGTTGTATTGTTGACGTGCTTGTTGTATTGTTGACGTGCTTGTTGTATTGTTGACGTGCTTGTTGTATTGTTGACGTGCTTGTTGTATTGTTGACGTGCTTGTTGTATTGTTGACGTGCTTGTTGTATTGTTGACGTGCTTGTTGTATTGTTGACGTGCTTGTTGTATTGTTGACGTGCTTGTTGTATTGTTGACGTGCTTGTTGTATTGTTGACATGCTTGTTGTATTGTTGACGTGCTTGTTGTATTGTTGACGTGCTTGTTGTATTGTTGACGTGCTTGTTGTATTGTTGACGTGCTTGTTGTATTGTTGACGTGCTTGTTGTATTGTTGACGTGCTTGTTGTATTGTTGACGTGCTTGTTGTATTGTTGACGTGCTTGTTGTATTGTTGACGTGCTTGTTGTATTGTTGACGTGCTTGTTGTATTGTTGACGTGCTTGTTGTATTGTTGACGTGCTTGTTGTATTGTTGACGTGCTTGTTGTATTG
Source organism: Cherax quadricarinatus (assembly GCF_038502225.1). Classification (NCBI taxonomy): domain Eukaryota; kingdom Metazoa; phylum Arthropoda; class Malacostraca; order Decapoda; family Parastacidae; genus Cherax; species Cherax quadricarinatus. The sequence continues at coordinate 51,837 of NW_027195531.1, read as the reverse complement.
TTGACGTGCTTGTTGTATTGTTGACGTGCTTGTTGTATTGTTGACGTGCTTGTTGTATTGTTGACGTGCTTGTTGTATTGTTGACGTGCTTGATGTATTGTTGACGTGCTTGTTGTACGTGCTTGTTGTATTGTTGACGTGCTTGTTGTATTGTTGACGTGCTTGTTGTATTGTTGACGTGCTTGTTGTATTGTTGACGTGCTTGTTGTATTGTTGACGTGCTTGTTGTATTGTTGACGTGCTTGTTGTATTGTTGACGTGCTTGTTGTATTGTTGACGTGCTTGTTGTATTGTTGACGTGCTTGTTGTATTGTTGACGTGCTTGTTGTATTGTTGACGTGCTTGTTGTATCGTTGCTCTCACACTGGCACTTATATCTCTCACACTGGCACTTATATCTCTCACACTGGCACTTATATCTCTCACACTGGCACTTATATCTCTCACACTGGCACTTATATCTCTCACACTGGCACTTATATCTCTCACACTGGCACTTATATCTCTCACACTGGCACTTATATCTCTCACACTGGCACTTATATCTCTCACACTGGCACTTATATCTCTCACACTGGCACTTATATCTCTCACACTGGCACTTATATCTCTCACACTGGCACTTATATCTCTCACACTGGCACTTATATCTCTCACACTGGCACTTATATCTCTCACACTGGCACTTATATCTCTCACACTGGCACTTATATCTCTCACACTGGCACTTATATCTCTCACACTGGCACTTATATCTCTCACACTGGCACTTATATCTCTCACACTGGCACTTATATCTCTCACACTGGCACTTATATCTCTCACACTGGCACTTATATCTCTCACACTGGCACTTATATCTCTCACACTGGCACTTATATCTCTCACACTGGCACTTATATCTCTCACACTGGCACTTATATCTCTCACACTGGCACTTATATCTCTCACACTGGCACTTATATCTCTCACACTGGCACTTATATCTCTCACACTGGCACTTATATCTCTCACACTGGCACTTATATCTCTCACACTGGCACTTATATCTCTCACACTGGCACTTATATCTCTCACACTGGCACTTATATCTCTCACACTGGCACTTATATCTCTCACACTGGCACTTATATCTCTCACACTGGCACTTATATCTCTCACACTGGCACTTATATCTCTCACACTGGCACTTATATCTCTCACACTGGCACTTATATCTCTCACACTGGCACTTATATCTCTCACACTGGCACTTATATCTCTCACACTGGCACTTATATCTCTCACACTGGCACTTATATCTCTCACACTGGCACTTATATCTCTCACACTGGCACTTATATCTCTCACACTGGCACTTATATCTCTCACACTGGCACTTATATCTCTCACACTGGCACTTATATCTCTCACACTGGCACTTATATCTCTCACACTGGCACTTATATCTCTCACACTGGCACTTATATCTCTCACACTGGCACTTATATCTCTCACACTGGCACTTATATCTCTCACACTGGCACTTATATCTCTCACACTGGCACTTATATCTCTCACACTGGCACTTATATCTCTCACACTGGCACTTATATCTCTCACACTGGCACTTATATCTCTCACACTGGCACTTATATCTCTCACACTGGCACTTATATCTCTCACACTGGCACTTATATCTCTCACACTGGCACTTATATCTCTCACACTGGCACTTATATCTCTCACACTGGCACTTATATCTCTCACACTGGCACTTATATCTCTCACACTGGCACTTATATCTCTCACACTGGCACTTATATCTCTCACACTGGCACTTATATCTCTCACACTGGCACTTATATCTCTCACACTGGCACTTATATCTCTCACACTGGCACTTATATCTCTCACACTGGCACTTATATCTCTCACACTGGCACTTATATCTCTCACACTGGCACTTATATCTCTCACACTGGCACTTATATCTCTCACACTGGCACTTATATCTCTCACACTGGCACTTATATCTCTCACACTGGCACTTATATCTCTCACACTGGCACTTATATCTCTCACACTGGCACTTATATCTCTCACACTGGCACTTATATCTCTCACACTGGCACTTATATCTCTCACACTGGCACTTATATCTCTCACACTGGCACTTATATCTCTCACACTGGCACTTATATCTCTCACACTGGCACTTATATCTCTCACACTGGCACTTATATCTCTCACACTGGCACTTATATCTCTCACACTGGCACTTATATCTCTCACACTGGCACTTATATCTCTCACACTGGCACTTATATCTCTCACACTGGCACTTATATCTCTCACACTGGCACTTATATCTCTCACACTGGCACTTATATCTCTCACACTGGCACTTATATCTCTCACACTGGCACTTATATCTCTCACACTGGCACTTATATCTCTCACACTGGCACTTATATCTCTCACACTGGCACTTATATCTCTCACACTGGCACTTATATCTCTCACACTGGCACTTATATCTCTCACACTGGCACTTATATCTCTCACACTGGCACTTATATCTCTCACACTGGCACTTATATCTCTCACACTGGCACTTATATCTCTCACACTGGCACTTATATCTCTCACACTGGCACTTATATCTCTCACACTGGCACTTATATCTCTCACACTGGCACTTATATCTCTCACACTGGCACTTATATCTCTCACACTGGCACTTATATCTCTCACACTGGCACTTATATCTCTCACACTGGCACTTATATCTCTCACACTGGCACTTATATCTCTCACACTGGCACTTATATCTCTCACACTGGCACTTATATCTCTCACACTGGCACTTATATCTCTCACACTGGCACTTATATCTCTCACACTGGCACTTATATCTCTCACACTGGCACTTATATCTCTCACACTGGCACTTATATCTCTCACACTGGCACTTATATCTCTCACACTGGCACTTATATCTCTCACACTGGCACTTATATCTCTCACACTGGCACTTATATCTCTCACACTGGCACTTATATCTCTCACACTGGCACTTATATCTCTCACACTGGCACTTATATCTCTCACACTGGCACTTATATCTCTCACACTGGCACTTATATCTCTCACACTGGCACTTATATCTCTCACACTGGCACTTATATCTCTCACACTGGCACTTATATCTCTCACACTGGCACTTATATCTCTCACACTGGCACTTATATCTCTCACACTGGCACTTATATCTCTCACACTGGCACTTATATCTCTCACACTGGCACTTATATCTCTCACACTGGCACTTATATCTCTCACACTGGCACTTATATCTCTCACACTGGCACTTATATCTCTCACACTGGCACTTATATCTCTCACACTGGCACTTATATCTCTCACACTGGCACTTATATCTCTCACACTGGCACTTATATCTCTCACACTGGCACTTATATCTCTCACACTGGCACTTATATCTCTCACACTGGCACTTATATCTCTCACACTGGCACTTATATCTCTCACACTGGCACTTATATCTCTCACACTGGCACTTATATCTCTCACACTGGCACTTATATCTCTCACACTGGCACTTATATCTCTCACACTGGCACTTATATCTCTCACACTGGCACTTATATCTCTCACACTGGCACTTATATCTCTCACACTGGCACTTATATCTCTCACACTGGCACTTATATCTCTCACACTGGCACTTATATCTCTCACACTGGCACTTATATCTCTCACACTGGCACTTATATCTCTCACACTGGCACTTATATCTCTCACACTGGCACTTATATCTCTCACACTGGCACTTATATCTCTCACACTGGCACTTATATCTCTCACACTGGCACTTATATCTCTCACACTGGCACTTATATCTCTCACACTGGCACTTATATCTCTCACACTGGCACTTATATCTCTCACACTGGCACTTATATCTCTCACACTGGCACTTATATCTCTCACACTGGCACTTATATCTCTCACACTGGCACTTATATCTCTCACACTGGCACTTATATCTCTCACACTGGCACTTATATCTCTCACACTGGCACTTATATCTCTCACACTGGCACTTATATCTCTCACACTGGCACTTATATCTCTCACACTGGCACTTATATCTCTCACACTGGCACTTATATCTCTCACACTGGCACTTATATCTCTCACACTGGCACTTATATCTCTCACACTGGCACTTATATCTCTCACACTGGCACTTATATCTCTCACACTGGCACTTATATCTCTCACACTGGCACTTATATCTCTCACACTGGCACTTATATCTCTCACACTGGCACTTATATCTCTCACACTGGCACTTATATCTCTCACACTGGCACTTATATCTCTCACACTGGCACTTATATCTCTCACACTGGCACTTATATCTCTCACACTGGCACTTATATCTCTCACACTGGCACTTATATCTCTCACACTGGCACTTATATCTCTCACACTGGCACTTATATCTCTCACACTGGCACTTATATCTCTCACACTGGCACTTATATCTCTCACACTGGCACTTATATCTCTCACACTGGCACTTATATCTCTCACACTGGCACTTATATCTCTCACACTGGCACTTATATCTCTCACACTGGCACTTATATCTCTCACACTGGCACTTATATCTCTCACACTGGCACTTATATCTCTCACACTGGCACTTATATCTCTCACACTGGCACTTATATCTCTCACACTGGCACTTATATCTCTCACACTGGCACTTATATCTCTCACACTGGCACTTATATCTCTCACACTGGCACTTATATCTCTCACACTGGCACTTATATCTCTCACACTGGCACTTATATCTCTCACACTGGCACTTATATCTCTCACACTGGCACTTATATCTCTCACACTGGCACTTATATCTCTCACACTGGCACTTATATCTCTCACACTGGCACTTATATCTCTCACACTGGCACTTATATCTCTCACACTGGCACTTATATCTCTCACACTGGCACTTATATCTCTCACACTGGCACTTATATCTCTCACACTGGCACTTATATCTCTCACACTGGCACTTATATCTCTCACACTGGCACTTATATCTCTCACACTGGCACTTATATCTCTCACACTGGCACTTATATCTCTCACACTGGCACTTATATCTCTCACACTGGCACTTATATCTCTCACACTGGCACTTATATCTCTCACACTGGCACTTATATCTCTCACACTGGCACTTATATCTCTCACACTGGCACTTATATCTCTCACACTGGCACTTATATCTCTCACACTGGCACTTATATCTCTCACACTGGCACTTATATCTCTCACATATGCACGTATCATCCAACACTAAAATTTATCAACATTTATAAAGTTATATAATATAACTATAATTAGTAAAATGTGGTAAACAGAATATAGATAATTATGAAGTGCTATTTAAATATTTCAAAACACAATATATAAATATTATTTACCAAGGAAATTAACTTTATTCATCAAATAATAAAAGTTAAATAAAAGTATTATTAAAAATATCAAATAAAATTAATGAAAATATTAACTATAATAAGTTAATGTATTTTATGTATATTATGTATATTATGTACAGTATATTATGTAGTATATTATGTACAGTATATTATGTATATTATGTACAGTATATTATGTACAGTATATTATGTACAGTATATTATGTACAGTATATTATGTACAGTATATTATGTACAGTATATTATGTACAGTATATTATGTACAGTATATTATGTACAGTACAGTATATTATGTACAGTATATTATGTACAGTATATTATGTACAGTATATTATGTACAGTATATTATGTACAGTATATTATGTACAGTATATTATGTACAGTATATTATGTACAGTATATTATGTACAGTATATTATGTACAGTATATTATGTACAGTATATTATGTACAGTATATTATGTACAGTATATTATGTACAGTATATTATGTACAGTATATTATGTACAGTATATTATGTACAGTATATTATGTACAGTATATTATGTACAGTATATTATGTACAGTATATTATGTACAGTATATTATGTACAGTATATTATGTACAGTATATTATGTACAGTATATTATGTACAGTATATTATGTACAGTATATTATGTACAGTATATTATGTACAGTATAATATGATAATATCAGTATATGTGAATACATTGATATTATCTATCAAAACAGCGCCTGCCATCGAAGCAGGTGCTGCTTTGACAGCAGTTGCTGCTTTGACAGCAGGTGCTGCTTTGACAGCAGGTGCTGCTTTGACAGCAGGTGCTGCTTTGACAGCAGTTGCTGCTCTGACAGCAGGTGCTGCTCTGACAGCAGGTGCTGCTTTGACAGCAGGTGCTGCTTTGACAGCAGTTGCTGCTTTGACAGCAGGCTGCTGCTGCTGCTGACAGCAGGCTGCAGGTGCTGCTTTGACAGCAGGTGCTGCTTTCACAGCAGGTGCTGCTTTGACAGCAGGTGCTGCTTTGACAGCAGGTGCTGCTTTGACAGCAGGTGCTGCTTTGACAGCAGGTGCTGCTTTGACAGCAGGTGCTGCTTTGACAGCAGGTGCTGCTTTGACAGCAGGTGCTGCTTTGACAGCAGGTGCTGCTGTGACAGCAGGTGCTGCTTTGACAGCAGGTGCTGCTTTGACAGCAGGTGCTGCTTTGACAGCAGGTGCTGCTTTGACAGCAGGTGCTGCTTTGACAGCAGGTGCTGGTTTGACAGCAGGTGCTGCTTTGACAGCAGGTGCTGCTTTGACAGCAGGTGCTGCTTTGACAGCAGGTGCTGCTTTGACAGCAGGTGCTGCTTTGACAGCAGGTGCTGCTTTGACAGCAGGTGCTGCTTTGACAGCAGGTGCTGCTTTGACAGCAGGTGCTGCTTTCACAGCAGGTGCTGCTTTGACAGCAGGTGCTGCTTTGACAGCAGGTGCTGCTTTGGCAGCAGGTGCTGCTTTGACAGCAGGTGCTGCTTTGACAGCAGGTGCTGCTTTGACAGCAGGTGCTGCTTTCACAGCAGGTGCTGCTTTGACAGCAGGTGCTGCTTTGACAGCAGGTGCTGCTTTGACAGCAGGTGCTGCTTTGACAGCAGGTGCTGCTGACTGCTTGACAGCAGGTGCTGCTTTGACAGCAGGTGCTGCTTTGACAGCAGCAGTGCTGCTTTGACAGCAGGTGCTGCTTTGACAGCAGGTGCTGCTTTGACAGCAGGTGCTGCTTTGACAGCAGGTGCTGCTTTGACAGCAGTGCTGCTCTGACAGCAGCAGTGCTGCTTTGACAGCAGGTGCTGCTTTGACAGCAGGTGCTGCTTTGACAGCAGGTGCTGCTTTGACAGCAGGTGCTGCTTGACAGCAGGTGCTGCTTTGACAGCAGGCTGCTGACAGCAGGTGCTGCTTTGACAGCAGGTGCTGCTTTGACAGCAGGTGCTGCTTTGACAGCAGGTTGCTGCTTTGACAGCAGTGCTGCTTTGACAGCAGGTGCTGCTTGCTGACAGCAGGTGCTGCTTTGACAGCAGGTGCTGCTTTGACAGCAGGTGCTGCTTGACAGCAGGCTGCTGACAGCAGGTGCTGCTTTGACAGCAGGTGCTGCTTTGAGCAGGTGCTGCTTTGACAGCAGGTGCTGCTTTGACAGCAGGTGCTGACAGCAGGTGCTGCTTTGACAGCAGGTGCTGCTTTGACAGCAGGTGCTGCTTTGACAGCAGTTGCTGCTTTGACAGCAGTTGCTGACAGCAGGTGCTGCTGACAGCAGTTGCTGCTTTGACAGCAGGTTGCTGCTTTGACAGCAGGTGCTGCTTTGACAGCAGGTGCTGCTTTGACAGCAGCAGTGCTGCTTCGACAGCAGTTGCTGCTTTGACAGCAGGTGCTGCTTTGACAGCAGTGCTGCTTTGACAGCAGGTGCTGCTTTGAGCAGTTGCTGCTTTGACAGCAGGTGCTGCTTTGACAGCAGGTTGCTGACAGCAGGTTCTGCTTTGACAGCAGGTGCTGCTTTGACAGCAGTTGCTGCTTTGACAGCAGGTGCTGCTTTGACAGCAGGTGCTGCTTTGACAGCAGTTGCTGCTTTGACAGCAGGTGCTGCTTTGACAGCAGGTGCTGCTTTGACAGCAGGTGCTGCTTTGACAGCAGTTGCTGCTTTGACAGCAGGTGCTGCTTTGACAGCAGGTGCTGCTTTGACAGCAGGTGCTGCTTTGACAGCAGTTGCTGCTGCTTTGACAGCAGGTGCTGCTTTGACAGCAGGTGCTGCTTTGACAGCAGTTGCTGCTTTGACAGCAGGTGCTGCTTTGACAGCAGGTGCTGCTTTGACAGCAGGTGCTGCTTTGACAGCAGGTGCTGCTTTGACAGCAGGTGCTGCTCTGCTGCTTTGACAGCAGGTGCTGCTTTGACAGCAGTTGCTGCTTTGACAGCAGGTGCTGCTTTGACAGCAGTTGCTGCTTTGACAGCAGGTGCTGCTCTGACAGCAGGTGCTGCTCTGACAGCAGGTGCTGCTCTGACAGCAGGTGCTGCTTTGACAGCAGGTGCTGCTTTGACAGCGGTTGCTGCTTTGACAGCAGGTGCTGCTCTGACAGCAGGTGCTGCTCTGACAGCAGGTGCTGCTCTGACAGCAGGTGCTGCTTTGACAGCGGTTGCTGCTTTGACAGCAGTTGCTGCTCTGACAGCAGGTGCTGCTTTGACAGCAGTTGCTGCTCTGACAGCAGGTGCTGCTCCGACATCAGGTGCTGCTGTAGACACACACACCGGAGGATTAACTCCCAAAAATCTTACTTCTATTCACTAGTTTAGGAGTTTGGCAAAACATGAAGTGTAATATAGACTAGAATACAGACATTTTTCACAAGTATGTTTACAGTCTGGACGAGTAATAATCATTACATAATGACATAGAACATAACTGACGTAATACCTGCCAAACCCTTAAATTAATCAGTTTGTCTAATTCCAAAGCCAGATTAATCACCTAAAAGTTACATCACATAAAGTACTCAAGACTGGCACAAGTATCAAGGTGAGCAACGCACTAACAAACAAGAGATAACAGATAACTAATCAGAGATGGTCCACACAATAGTACATTCACATAACGTACACGCACAAAAGGTAGTACCTGAGTACGTGACATAGTGGATGTACTTGTGTGAACGTGGCATAATGGATGTATTTTTGTGTGTATATGGCATGGTAGATAGGTTTGTGTGTGTACGTGGTATGGTGCGTGTGTATGTACGTGGCATGGTGGATGTGCTTGTGTGTACGTAGCATGGTGAATGTGCTTGTGTATGTACGTGGCATGGTGGATGAAGTATGAGTGTGCGTGTGTATTTGTTGTTAAATCATCATGAAGACCTTAGAGAATTACGTAAGGTGTTATACGCATGTATGTTTGTGTGTGATGATTGTGTACATGACGCTTTTATTCGTGTGGATAAACGTGTGATTTGTACGGACAGTGTGGAGATGCAGAAATGTGTGAGTGTGTGTGTAGGTATACACAAGTGTGCACTTGTGTACCTATGCGTCCCTTGCACTCATATAAACACAAAATGTTAATAAATACACAAATAACCCGCACATATTTAAAACCAGTTAAGATTATATATATGTCGTGCCGAATAGGTAAAACTTGCTATTTTGGCTTAAATAACAATGCTGTTCTTGCCGAATTAGACAAGCGAAAATCTGTGTATGCAATATTCTCGTAAAAACCATTCTGAGCCTAACAAAAAAAAAAAAAAACATTTCATTGTGTTTATATTAAATTACTGTAAACTTATCTAAAATATATTTAGTTGGATTAGGCTTAATTAAATTAGGCATGTTATAATAAGGAGACTCAGGAAAAGAGTTGCTTCTACATTCTAAGTGAATACAGTTATTATTTACCAAGCTTCGTGAATTTAGATCTGTGCTAGAGTTGTAGCAACTTTGTCTATGATTGTATCTGTACATTATATTGTGTGTAAACCAGACACTTGTGCAACATTTGGGAAGGTTTATTGTGGAAACGTGTCCTAAACGCTGTACAAGTGTTTTAATTATCAACTTGTCAGTTTTTTAAACCATATATTATATATATATATATATATATATATATATATATATATATATATATATATATATATATATATATATATATATATATATATATATATATATATATATAGAGTTATAATTGAAAGAATTAAGAGTAAGACGGAGAATAGGATAGCAGATGAACAAGGAGGCTTTAGGAAAGGTAGGGGGTGTGTGGACCAGGTGTTTACAGTGAAACATATAAGTGAACAGTATTTAGATAAGGCTAAAGAGGTCTTTGTGGCATTTATGGATTTGGAAAAGGCGTATGACAGGGTGGATAGGGGGACAATGTGGCAGATGTTGCAAGTGTATGGTGTAGGAGGTAGGTTACTGAAAGCAGTGAAGAGTTTTTACGAGGATAGTGAGGCTCAAGTTAGAGTATGTAGGAAAGAGGGAAATTTTTTCCCAGTAAAAGTAGGCCTTAGACAAGGATGTGTGATGTCACCGTGGTTGTTTAATATATTTATAGATGGGGTTGTAAGAGAAGTAAATGCGAGGGTCTTGGCAAGAGGCGTGGAGTTAAAAGATAAAGAATCACACACAAAGTGGGAGTTGTCACAGCTGCTCTTTGCTGATGACACTGTGCTCTTGGGAGATTCTGAAGAGAAGTTGCAGAGATTGGTGGATGAATTTGGTAGGGTGTGCAAAAGAAGAAAATTAAAGGTGAATACAGGAAAGAGTAAGGTTATGAGGATAACAAAAAGATTAGGTGATGAAAGATTGAATATCAGATTGGAGGGAGAGAGTATGGAGGAGGTGAACGTATTCAGATATTTGGGAGTGGACGTGTCAGCGGATGGGTCTATGAAAGATGAGGTGAATCATAGAATTGATGAGGGAAAAAGAGTGAGTGGTGCACTTAGGAGTCTGTGGAGACAAAGAACTTTGTCTTTGGAGGCAAAGAGGGGAATGTATGAGAGTATAGTTTTACCAAAGCTCTTATATGGGTGTGAAGCGTGGGTGATGAATGTTGCAGCGAGGAGAAGGCTGGAGGCAGTGGAGATGTCATGTCTGAGGGCAATGTGTGGTGTGAATATAATGCAGAGAATTCGTAGTTTGGAAGTTAGGAGGAGGTGCGGGATTACCAAAACTGTTGTCCAGAGGGCTGAGGAAGGGTTGTTGAGGTGGTTCGGACATGTAGAGAGAATGGAGCGAAACAGAATGACTTCAAGAGTGTATCAGTCTGTAGTGGAAGGAAGGCGGGGTAGGGGTCGGCCTAGGAAGGGTTGGAGGGAGGGGGTAAAGGAGGTTTTGTGTGCGAGGGGCTTGGACTTCCAGCAGGCATGCGTGAGCGTGTTTGATAGGAGTGAATGGAGACAAATGGTTTTTAATACTTGACGTGCTGTTGGAGTGTGAGCAAAGTAACATTTATGAAGGGATTCAGGGAAACCGGCAGGCCGGACTTGAGTCCTGGAGATGGGAAGTACAGTGCCTGCACTCTGAAGGAGGGGTGTTAATGTTGCAGTTTAAAAACTGTAGTGTAAAGCACCCTTCTGGCAAGACAGTGATGGAGTGAATGATGGTGAAAGTTTTTCTTTTTCGGGCCACCCTGCCTTGGTGGGAATCGGCCAGTGTGATAATAATAAAAAATAATATATATATATGTATATATATATATATATATATATATATATATATATATATATATATATATATATATATATACATATATATATATATATATATATATATATATATATATATATATATATATATATATATATGTATATATATATAATTTATATTGTGGACCATCTCTGATTAGTTATATGTTATCTTTTGCTTGTTAGTGCGTTGCACACCTTGATACATGTGCGAGTCTTGAGTACTTTATGTGACGTAACTTTCATGTGATTAATCTGGCGTCGGAATTAGTCAAGTTGATTAACTGAAGGGATTGGCAGGTATTACGTCAGTTAGGTTCTAAGTCATGATTATTTTTCGTCCAGACTGTAAACATACTTGTGAAAAATGTCTGTATTGTAGTCAATATTACACTTCATGTTTTGCCAAACTCCTAAACTAGTGAATAGAAGTAAGATTTTTGGGTGTTAACCTTCCGGTGTGTCTACAACAGCACCTGTTGTCAGAGCAGCACCTGCTGTCAGAGCTGCACCTGTTGTCAGAGCTGCACCTGTGTTCAGAACACCTGCTTCGGTGACAGGTGCTGCTTTGATAGATACTCTCAGTATATTCACATAACATAGCATAATAAACATAATATACTGAATGAAAATACATTCACTTATTATTATACTTGATATTTTCATTAATTTTACTTAATAAACATTTTTAATAATATTTTTAAGTTTTGTTATTTATTATATGATGAATAAGATAAACTTAATTTCCTTGGCAAATTATATTTATATATTTTTTTAAGTTTTCAAATATTTAATTAGCATTTCATAATTATCTACATTCTGTTAACGATATTTTCCTACAGTTAGATTCCATAAGTTTATAAGTGTTGGTAAATTTTAGTGGAGCAAAATACCTGCTTGAGGGAGATATAAACGCCATTGTAAGAGAGACTGTTGTTGAAGGTGCAGTGGGAGACATTGAAGTTCTTGTAGTAAACAACAGTGTGGAATCTTGAGCTGACGTCAGCAATACAACAAGCACGTCAACAATACAACAAGCACGTCAACAATACAACAAGCAAGTCAACAATACAACAAGCAAGTCAACAATACAACAAGCACGTTAACAATACAACAAGCACGTCAGCAATACAACAAGCACGTCAACAATACAACAAGCACGTCAACATTAAAACAAGCACGTCAACAATACAACAAGCACGTCAACAATACAACAAGCACGTCAACAATACAACAAGCACGTCAACAATACAACAAGCAAGTCAATAATACAACAAGCACGTCAACAATACAACAAGCACGTCAACAATACAACAAGCAAGTCAATAATACAACAAGCACGTCAACAATACAACAAGCAAGTCAACAATACAACAAGCACGTCAACAATACAACAAGCACGTCAACAATACAACAAGCACGTCAACAATACAACAAGCAAGTCAACAATACAACAAGCACGTCAACAATACAACAAGCAAGTCAACAATACAACAAGCAAGTCAACAATACAACAAGCAAGTCAACAATACAACAAGCACGTCAACAATACAACAATACAACAAGCACGTCAACAATACAACAAGCACGTCAACATTAAAACAAGCACGTCAACAATACAACAAGCACGTCAACAATACAACAAGCACGTCAACATTAAAACAAGCACGTCAACAATACAACAAGCAAGTCAATAATACAACAAGCACGTCAACATTAAAACAAGCACGTCAACAATACAACAAGCAAGTCAATAATACAACAAGCACGTCAACAATACAACAAGCAAGTCAACAATACAACAAGCACGTCAACAATACAACAAGCACGTCAACAATACAACAAGCACGTCAACAATACAACAAGCAAGTCAACAATACAACAAGCACGTCAACAATACAACAAGCACGTCAACAATACAACAAGCACGTCAACAATACAACAAGCAAGTCAATAATGCAACAAGCACGTCAACATTAAAACAAGCACGTCAACAATACAACAAGCAAGTCAACAATACAACAAGCACGTCAACAATACAACAAGCACGTCAACAATACAACAAGCACGTCAACAATACAACAAGCACGTCAACAATACAACAAGCACGTCAATAATACAACAAGCACGTCAACAATACAACAAGCACGTCAGCAATACAACAAGCAAGTCAACAATACAACAGGCACGTCAACAATACAACAAGCACGTCAACAATACAACAAGCACGTCAACAATACAACAAGCACGTCAACAATACAACAAGCACGTCAATAATACAACAAGCACGTCAACAATACAACAAGCACGTCAATAATACAACAAGCACGTCAACAATACAACAAGCACGTCAACAATACAACAAGCACGTCAACAATACAACAAGCACGTCAACAATACAACAAGCACGTCAACAATACAACAAGCACGTCAACAATACAACAAGCAAGTCAACAATACAACAGGCACGTCAACAATACAACAAGCAAGTCAACAATACAACAGGCACGTCAACAATACAACAAGCACGTCAACAATACAACAAGCACGTCAACAATACAACAAGCACGTCAACAATACAACAAGCAAGTCAACAATACAACAAGCACGTCAACAATACAACAAGCACGTCAACAATACAACAAGCACGTCAACAATACAACAAGCACGTCAACAATACAACAAGCACGTCAACAATACAACAAGCACGTCAACTAGAGGAACGGAAATGTATTACGCAAAAACGAAACAGCAGCACACAAGAATACAATAAGTACAATATCATTAAAGGTACAGTAACATGCAAGAACAAGGTAGTAATAGAAAAGAATAGTACATTAACGCACAAAAAAATCACTCTCAGTAGCATAGTAGTAACACTCAAGAGTACAACAATATAGTAACACACAAGTGCAGTTACACATAAAAACAGTACAGTAACACACAAGAAATTTAAGAAACGTACAATAACGAGCAACAGAGCAGTTTACCAATATACAAGTACCGCACAAGAACCTACAAGAATAATACAGTAATATACGGTTACAGTGGAGCAACATTCTAATACATAATAAGAGAATCAGAAACAATAACAGAGAGTTCTAGCAGCCAGGTTGTGGGATCACCAGTTGAAATTATTTATGTCAAGACGTCGAGTCTTCAAAACTGTCCTTAATTTCTTCCGAGAATTTTTTTTTTTTTTTGTCTTTGTGACTGCGAATATTTTTTCGAGAATAGTAAAGAAAGACGAAGATAACAGACGTGAAGATAACAGACGTGAAGATAACAGACGAAGATAACAGACGTGAAGATAACAAACGTGAGGATAACAAACGTGAAGATAACAGACGTGAAGATAACAAACGTGAAGAAAACGAACGTGAAGATAACAAACGTGAAGATAACAAACGTGAAGATAACAGACGAAGAAAACAAACGTGAAGATAACAGACGTGAAGACATGAAAACTAATAATGTTGGTAGAATTACCGACAATATATAAAGTAAAAGGACACAAGTGCAACTAATGTGACAGACGTGAAGATAACAGACGAAGATAACAAACGTGATTGAAGACATTGTTTGTAACCGACAATATGTAAAGTAAAAGGACACAAATGCAACTAATGTTTCGTTCTCCAGGAACTTTGTCAAGGTAACGGCTTGACAAAGCTCCTGGAGAGCGAAACGTTGTCACAATAAAATGTCACATTAGTTGCACTTGTGTCTTTTACTTTAGACATAAAAACTACAAAGTGAGACTTCCTTAATTATTTCTGATTAATTCTTATCTTCCATAAGATAATTCATAAGTGTATTTCTTGCTGTATCTAAAATAAGTTTTTGTCAATTGTCACTTCTTTATAAATTCCCATTTATAATTAAGTATATCTATACATACTTTACTATATACTACATACATACTAAACTATACTAAAGCATATGCTGTACTATACCAATAATATTCGATGCAATATACATTTGCACTCTCAGTCACATTATTTCAGAATTCTATTACTATCTATACTTAACAATTTCCGTATCTGCCCACCATTGTCTGTGCAATATAATTTAGTTCTAACATCCGTGTGAGACAGTGTAGATATGTGCATGGAAATGTGTGCATCTGAGTGCCATAAGAGTTAGAATATAAGATAATGAATATATATATATATATATATATATATATATATATATATATATATATATATATATATATATATATATATATATATATACATATATATATATATATATATATATATATATATATATATATATATATATATATATATATATATATATAATGTGTGTGTGTGTGTGTGTGTGTGTGTGTGTGTGTGTGTGTGTGTGTGTGTGTGTGAGAGTGTGTGTGTGTGTGTGTGTGTGTGTGTGTGTGTGTGTGTGTGTGTGTGTGTATGTGTGTGTGTGTTCATGCAAAGTTGCATAAATGTGCTTATTTGTAGACATATGGACAAATTATAACACTTACACAGCTTATTAAGTAAAAAACAAAAGAAATTAACATAAACACGATATGAAACATAAGTAGAAGTCCGAGATTTTATATCAGTAACCTCAGCTTGGTGGCCGAGTTGGGAGGCAGCTCAGTCTCTTCTGGCTGGTCTACTGTTCCAGGCTGTCTTGGTGGGTGTAATTACAGGACGCAGATTTCTGTGTGTCCCCTCCTGTAATTCTACCCACCTGGACAGTCTCGGCAGTAGACCTGCTAGACAAGACCAAGTTACCATCCAACAAGGTCACTGGGGAGGGGCCAACACCTGCTGAACCTGGGGAAGTGAGGAAGGAAGTTCATCTGAGGGCCCGCAGATGGACTTCTGGAGACATGGAACTAGGGAAAGCAAACACACACACACACACATACACCACCACCAGTCCACCTTCACCACCAGTCCATCACCCTCACCACAAGTCCATCACCCTCACCACCAGTCCATTACCGTCACCACCAGTCCATAACCATCACCACCAGCCCATCACTCACAAGTAAAGTGTTGAAGGGAGTTCACCTGAGGGCCCGCAGATGGACTTCTGGAGACATGGAACTAGGGAAAGCAAACACACACACACACACACACACACACACACACACACACACACACACCACCAGTCCATCACCCTCACCACCAGTCCATCACCCTCACCACCAGTCCATCACAGTCACCACCAGTCCATAACCATCACCACCAGCCCATCACCAACAAGTGAAGTGTAGAAGGAAGTTCATCTGAGGGCCCGCAGATGGACTTCTGTAGATATGGATCTAGGGAAAGCAAACACACACACACACACCGCCACCACCACCAGTCCATCTCCCTTCAACCAGTCCATCTCCCTCACCACCAGTCCTTCACCCTCACCACCAGTCCATCACCCTCACTACCAGTCCACCACACCACCAGTCCATCACCCTCACCACCAGTCCACCACCTTCACCACTAGTCCATCACCCGTCCATCACCCTCACTACCAGTCCATCACCATCACAACCAGTCCATCACCTTCACCACCAGTCCATCACCCTCACCACCAGTCCACCACCTTCACCACTAGTCCATCACCCGTCCATCACCCTCACTACCAGTCCATCACCATCACAACCAGTCCATCACCTTCACCACCAGTCCATCACCCTCACCACCAGACCATCACCCTCACCACAACACCATCACCAACAAGGGAAGTGTGGAAGGGAGTTCATCAGAGGGCCCGCAGATGGACTTCTGGAGACATGGAGCTAGGGGAAGCAAACACACACATCCACCACCAGTCCATCTCCCTCACGACCAGTCAGTCACCCTCACCACCAGTCCATCACCCTCACCACCAGTCCATCACCCTCACCACCAGTCCATCACCAACAAGGGAAGTGTGGAAGGGAGTTCATCTGAGGGGACACAGATGGACTTCTGGAAGCATAGACCTTGACCCTCCCCACCAGTTCATCACCCTCACCACCAGTCCATCACCCTCCCCACCAGTCCATCACCCACACCACCAGACCATCACACTCCCCACCAGACCACCACCCTCCCCACCAGTCCATCTCCCTCACCCCCAGTCCATCACCCTCACCACCAGTCCATCATCCTAACCACTAGTCCATCACCCTCACCACCAGACCATCACCAACAAGGGAAGTGTGGAAGGGAGTTCATCTGAGGGGACACAGATGTACTTCTGGAAGCATAGTCCTTCACCCTCCCCACCAGTCCATCACCCTCACCACCAGTCCATCACCCTAACCACTAGTCCATCACCCTCACCACCAGTCCATCACCCTCACCAGCAGACCATCACCTTCACCACAAGTCCATCACAAGCAAGGAAAGTGTGGACGGGAGTTCATCTGAGCGGACACAGATGTACTTCTGGAAGCATAGTCCTTCACCCTCCCTACTAGTCCATCACACTCACCACAAGTCCATCACCCACACCACCAGACCATCACCCTCCCCACCAGACCATCGCCCTCCCCACCAGTCCATCACCCTCACCCTCACCACCAGTCCATCACCCTAACCACTAGTCCATCACCCTTACCACCAGTCCATCACTCTCACCTCCAGACCATCATCCTCGCCACCAGTCCATCACCCTCACCACCAGTCCATCACCCTCACCACCAGTCCATCACCCTCACCACCAGTCCAACACCTTCACCACAAGTCCATCACCAGCAAGGAAAGTGTGGAAGGGAGTTCATCTGAGGGGACACAGATGGACTTCTGGAAACACTGTCCTTCACCCTCCCCACCAGTCCATCACCCTCACCACCAGTCCATCACCCTCACCACCAGTCCATCACCCTCACCACCAGTCCATCACCCTCACCAACAGTCCATCACCCTCACCACCAGTCCATCACCATCAGTCCATCACCCTCACCACCAGTCCACCCACACCACTAGTCCATCACCCTCACCACCAGACCATCACCCTCACCACCAGTCCATCACGCTCACCACCATTCTATCACCCTCACCACCAGTCCATCACCCTCACCACCAGTCCATCACCCTCACCACCAGTCCATCACTCACAAGTAAAGTGTGGAAGGGAGTTCATCTGAGGGCCCGCAGATGGACTTCTGGAGACATGGAACTAGGGAAAGCAAACACACACACACACACACACACACACACACACACACACACACACACCACCAGTCCATCACCCTCACCACCAGTCCATCACAGTCACCACCAGTCCATAACCACCACCACCAGCCCATCACCAAAAAGTGAAGTGTGGAAGGAAGTTCATCTGAGGGCCCGCAGATGGACTTCTGTAGACATGGATCTAGGGAAAGCAAACACACACACACACACCGCCACCACCACCAGTCCATCTCCCTTCAACCAGTCCATCTCCCTCACCACCAGTCCTTCACCCTCACCACCAGTCCATCACCCTCACTACCAGTCCACCACACCACCAGTCCATCACCCTCACCACCAGTCCACCACCTTCACCACTAGTCCATCACCCGTCCATCACCCTCACTACCAGTCCATCACCATCACAACCAGTCCATCACCTTCACCACCAGTCCATCACCCTCACCACCAGACCATCACCCTCACCACAACACCATCACCAACAAGGGAAGTGTGGAAGGGAGTTCATCAGAGGGCCCGCAGATGGACTTCTGGAGACATGGAGCTAGGGGAAGCAAACACACACATCCACCACCAGTCCATCTCCCTCACGACCAGTCAGTCACCCTCACCACCAGTCCATCACCCTCACCACCAGTCCATCACCCTCACCACCAGTCCATCACCAACAAGGGAAGTGTGGAAGGGAGTTCATCTGAGGGGACACAGATGGACTTCTGGAAGCATAGACCTTGACCCTCCCCACCAGTTCATCACCCTCACCACCAGTCCATCACCCTCCCCACCAGTCCATCACCCACACCACAAGACCATCACCCTCCCCACCAGACCATCACCCTCCCCACCAGTCCATCACCTTCATCCCCAGTCCATCACCCTCACCACCAGTCCATCACCCTCACCACCAGTCCATCACCCTCACCACCAGACCATCACCAACAAGGGAAGTGTGGAAGGGAGTTCATCTGAGGGGACACAGATGTACTTCTGGAAGCATAGTCCTTCACCCTCCCCACCAGTCCATCACCCTCACCACCAGTCCATCACCCTAACCACTAGTCCATCACCCTCACCACCAGTCCATCACCCTCACCAGCAGACCATCACCTTCACCACAAGTCCATCACAAGCAAGGAAAGTGTGGAAGGGAGTTCATCTGAGCGGACACAGATGTACTTCTGGAAGCATAGTCCTTCACCCTCCCTACTAGTCCATCACACTCACCACAAGTCCATCACCCACACCACCAGACCATCACCCTCCCCACCAGACCATCGCCCTCCCCACCAGTCCATCACCCTCACCCTCACCACCAGTCCATCACCCTAACCACTAGTCCATCACCCTTACCACCAGTCCATCACTCTCACCTCCAGACCATCATCCTCGCCACCAGTCCATCACCCTCACCACCAGTCCATCACCCTCACCACCAGTCCATCACCCTCACCACCAGTCCAACACCTTCACCACAAGTCCATCACCAGCAAGGGAAGTGTGGAAGGGAGTTCATCTGAGGGGACACAGATGGGCTTCTGGAAACACAGTCCTTCACCCTCCCCACCAGTCCATCACCCTCACCACCAGTCCATCACCCTCACCACCAGTCCGTCACCCTCACCACCAGTCCATCACCCTCACCACCAGTCCATCACTCTCACCAATAGTCCTTCACCATCAGTCCATCACCCTCACCACCAGTCCACCCACACCACTAGTCCATCATGCTCACCACCAGTCCATCACACTCCTCACCAGTCCATCACCCTCACCACCATTCCATCACCCTCACCACCAGTCCATCACCCTCACCACCAGTCCATCACCCTCACCACCAGTCCATCACCAACAAGGGAAGTGTGGAAGGGAGTTCATCTGAGGTAACACAGATGGACTTCTGGAAGCATAGACCTTGACCCTCCCCACCAGTTCATCACCCTCACCACCAGTCCATCACCCTCCCCACCAGTCCATCACCCACACCACAAGACCATCACCCTCCCCACCAGACCATCACCCTCCCCACCAGTCCATCACCTTCACCCCCAGTCCATCACCCTCACCACCAGTCCATCACCCTA
This sequence comes from Cherax quadricarinatus, assembly GCF_038502225.1. Classification (NCBI taxonomy): domain Eukaryota; kingdom Metazoa; phylum Arthropoda; class Malacostraca; order Decapoda; family Parastacidae; genus Cherax; species Cherax quadricarinatus. The sequence goes on along the minus strand of NW_027195531.1, from coordinate 30,888 downwards.
ACCACTAGTCCATCACCCTCACCACCAGTTCATCACCCTCACCACCAGTCCATCACCCTCACCACCAGTCCATCACCCTCACCACCAGTCCATCACCCTCACCACCAGTCCATCACCCTCACCACCAGTCCATCACCAGCAAGGGAAGTGTGGAAGGGAGTTCATCTGAGCGGACACAGATGTACTTCTGGAAGCATAGTCCTTCACCCTCCCTACTAGTCCATCACACTCACCACAAGTCCATCACCCTCACCACCAGACCATCACCCTCCCCACCAGACCATCGCCCTCCCCACCAGTCCATCACCCTCACCCTCACCACCAGTGTCCATCACCCTAACCACTAGTCCATCACCCTTACCACCAGTCCATCACTCTCACCACCAGACCATCATCCTCGCCACCAGTCCATCACCCTCACCACCAGTCCATCACCCTCACCACCAGTCCAACACCTTCACCACAAGTCCATCACAAGCAAGGAAAGTGTGGAAGGGAGTTCATCTGAGGGGACACAGATGGACTTCTGGAAACACAGTCCTTCACCCTCCCCACCAGTCCATCACCCTCACCACCAGACAATCATCCTCACCAGACCATCACCCTGCTCACCAGTCCATCACCCTCACCACCTGCCCGTCACCCTCACCACCAGTACATCACCCTCACCAACAGTCCATCACCCTCACCACCAGTCCATCACCATCAGTCCATCACCCTCACCACCAGTCCACCAACACCACTAGTCCATCACCCTCACCACCAGACCATCACCCTCACCACCAGTCCATCACCCTCCTCACCAGTCCATCACCCTCACCACCAGTCCATCACGCTCACCACCATTCTATCACCCTCACCACCAGCCCATCACCCTCACCACCAGACCATCACCCTCACCACCAGCCCATCACCCTCACCACCAGTCCATCACCCTCACCACCAGTCCATCACTGTGAAGGCTTACTCGGCCCTGTAACAACTTCCGACAGTATTACCAAGGCTGAATAAGCCTTCACAAGTGGCGACCTTGCCAGGATCAACTCTACTGAATCAAGATTCAACTCCATCTCGAATATACCATTGGAACTTCAACGCCGCATACCACAGACGGTTACCACCAGCCATGAGTAATCATTCTCTATGGTAGGACTACAGTACAGGTATTTAAATGATTTGGTGATTGTTATAGTCTCAATTTATTGTAATTCAAGTCAAGCAGGATATAATATTTAATTCTGCCACCTAATTTTGTGTGAGCTTGAAACACTTTGGAGGACCCGAGATTTTCCAGTGACAATTTGTTTCACTGAGCTCTTTATTATATCAAGGGAACTGTCGTAGGACACTCTTGATTTGTTGGTGAGAAGATTGGATGGTCAAGTGACCCCATTCTACTTACTGTTTGCTCGGAGCCGGCATAGAACCCTTCGTTTTAATTAATACATATTGTTTAATTGAAACTGGGATCGAGCCCTCTGGTTTATTTACAGTTTGAGCGGAGCAGGAATTGAACCCTCCACTTTCTTTAATACCCGTTTCATTTTCCCCTGGTAGTTTAAGTTATTCTTGCAAATATGGAGGAATACTAGTTTTGGATGAATGCTGGAAGTAAGTTAGGAATAACAGGGAAAAATTTAGAATCTTTCATTAGTGTTAAGATCCAGGAAAGACTTGAAAGAGAGGGAATAGAAAGAGAAAGAGAAGACAGAAAGGAGCGTGATAGACTTGATCGTGAGGAGAGAGCTAAAGTACGTGAAGAACAAGTTAAATTAAGGGAACTTGAGGAAAGAGCAAAGGATAGAGAAGTTGAGGAAAGAGCTAGAGAACATGAGTTGAGAGAGAGAGAAAAGGATCGCTAGCTCGAACAAGCTCGCCTTGAATTAGAGAATAAAAAGTTAACTTTCTCACAACAGCAATTAGATGAAGAAGTAATGGAACAACGTGCAGCTAGTGCACATATTCCAACACCTAATTTACCTCCCTTCACAGAGGGGGAAGACATAACTTCATACATTATCAGGTTTGAAAATACCGCTACCCTCTGTGAATGGCCTGCGACACCTGGGCTACCAGGTTAGGAATGTTGTTTTCTGGTACAGCCTTGAATATCTATGCAACTTTGTCGCAGGATATCATATGTAATTATAACCTACTGAAGAAGGCAATCCTTAAAGCATATCAAAAAGCCACTAATTCTTACAGGAAAGATTTCAGGTATGCCACCTTACAGCCTGGCCAGAACTTTCAGCAGTTACAGGTAACACTCGTTTGTTCGACTTTTGGATAGAGAGTTCAGGAATTGATCGCAGTTATGAATCTCTTAAAGACTTCATGGTTGCTGACCAGTTCCTGACAGCTCTTCCCCATCAGATACGAACATTCATCAGAGAACGTAACCTGATTAAAGCTGAGGAAGTTGCTGAGGCTGCTGACCTGTATGCTGAGGCTCACAATTCCTATAAAGACCTAAAGGGATCGAACCCTAAGGGCAAGTGTTCATCAGACCTTAAGAAATCAAAGCCTCTAGTGGAAAGTAAAATGACTTCTTTTATTCTTGTTTGTCATTTGTGTGGTGTTAAGGGACATAAACGTCCAGATTGTCTTTCTAAGAAGGTCCAAAAATTTGGAAGATGTTTTAAAAACTGTAATGACCAAGCACCCTTCTGTTCAGGAACAGTTAATGGACTTAATGTATCTACCATTTTACGAGACACTGGATGCACATGTATAGTCATTTCTGATAAGCTGTTCCCTAACCTTAAAGAAACTCATTCCTCTGCTATACTTTCAGACTACTTGGGCCGTACAGACACTTTTCCTACCATCCGTTGTTACATTAGGTCTAAATGGTTCACAGGTTTGTCTGAAGCCGTACTAGCTCCCATCACTTCTTGCTCCGTACTAATAGGTAATGTAAAAGGTGCCATTCTTCCTTCTGAGGTTGACCTTTCATCATCAAAGATGGATATAAGTGTTTCAGATCCTCTTCCTGTAGAGTCAGAGAAGCCCCTCGAAAGTTCAGATGAGACAATGTCTCGTGAGATTCATGTGGGATTAAAAACCAGTGATGCTACTCTCGAAAGCGAGGTAGTAGGATCACCGGTTCACTTGTTAGATGAAAGTGAAGATATCACCTCCGATACCATAAATGTCTTGACTAGGGCTCAGACCAAAGCCCAGGCTTCTCCTACTGTCCATCCTTTGATTTTCCCTGACTTTAAGCCTTTAGATATATCGAAGGACTCCTTTGTCAAGTTACAACGTAATTGCCCTTCTCTTCAGAATTGCCATAATGCCGCTAAACAAAATCAAGTTATCCAAAGGAAAAACTTTTCATACAAATTTGAATATATAAAAGGTATCTTGTACAAGTCAGTATTCAAATTAAATTCAGATGAGATAGACTATTCCATCTTAGTTGTTCCAAGTCAATGCAGAGAGACTGTTCTTAAAATGGCTCATGACCTGCCAGTGGCCGGACATTTCTCGCATCGTAAAACTTTAAATAAAATTAGGGAAACCTATTTTTGGCCTAAAATGTTCTCAGATGTCACTACCTATTGTAGATCGTGTAAAGTTTGCCAACTGTCATCCTCCCGAGGTACCAGGCGAGTACCTATGGTTAAAATGCCTATCTTTACGGTACCGTTTGAAAGAGTAGCTATTGACATCGTTGGTCCTTTATCTCCACTTTCATCTGGGGGACATAGATATATATTAACATTAGTTGATTATGCTTCGAGCTTCCCTGAAGCCGTTCCCTTAAAGACCATAACTACTACAGAGGTGGCTGAAGCCCTTTTGTCCATCTTCTCCAGAGTGGGCATCCCTAGAGAAATTTTGTCTGACCGTGGGACACAATTCACATCTGACTTAATGCAACATCTATACCAACTTCTGGGAGTGAAGCCTCTCTTCACCACGCCCTATCATCCCAGCTATAATGGGAGGATTGAGCGCCAGCATTCGATTCTCAAGTCCATTTTAAGGAAACTTTGCTCCCTTAAACCTAAGGAGTGGCATCGTTACCTACCCTGTGCTTTGTTTGCCATGAGGGAAGTTCCCAGTGACTCTTTGGTGTTTTCACCTTTTGAACTTCTCTATGGTAGACAGGCCAGAGGTCCACTGTCCATCCTTCATGACTTATGGACTAATGAGGAGGTAAATGCTGAGGTTCAGTCTTCTTACCAGTTTCTCCTTGACCTTAGATCCAAACTTGAGGAGACCTCTGACATAGTTTCGAAAAAACTTATGTTTGTCAATGGACCAGTACAAAACCTATTTTGACTCCAAAAGTCAGAGGAGAAATTTTAAAGTAGGTGACGAAGTTCTGGTACTTTTGCCGATTAAGTCAAATAAATTATTAGTAGCATGTAAAGGTCCATATAAAGTATTAAAAATTTGTGGGAAAGTTGACTACCTCATAGAAGTCAAGGGGAAGCCTAAGCTTTATCATATCAACATCCTTAAGAAATATTACCGAAGAAATTCGGTTAACTGCCTTAACAACTTTGACTTAGTTTTTCCACACAAACTTGATAAGACAACTGAAGAATGTAAAGTGTGCGTAATTGACACCTCTAACTTAGACTATGATGAAGAACTACATGACTGGGTGACCCTTGACCACTCGGACGCAACCACCATTAATGTTAATGAATCTTTGGATGACCATAAGAGACATGAACTACTTCAATGTGTGCGTAACTTTTCAGACGTCTTTACTGATATTCCAGGTGTTACCTCCACAGTAGTCCATAAGATTGACTTAGTGACGGACAATCCTATCAAACGGAAATTATACCCAGTTCTAGTTCACCTTAGGGATGCATTTGACCGAGAGGTAGACAAATTATTAAAACTAAAGATCATTGAACCTTCAGTATCTAATATTGTTCACCAGTAGTCATGGTTAAGAAGGAGGATAATTCATATAGACTTGCTATTGACTTCAGAGGCCTTAATGCTATAACTCGGTGGGATGCTGAGCCTATGCCCTTAATAGACAGCGATCTACGCAAATTTTATGACGCTTCCTTCTTTTCAGAGATTGATATTGCACAGGCATATCATCAAGTAATGTTAGATCCTTCTTCTAAGCAGTACACCGCTTTTCCTACACACCAAGGACTGATGCAGTATAGAACTATGCCCTTCGGTTTGGTAACTGCCTGTGCTACCTACGTGAGACTGATGAGAAAGGTCTTGGGTAATATGCCAAATGTTTCAGTTTATTTTGATAACATTTACGTAATGACATCTACGTGGGGCGAACATATCCAAACATTAACATCAGTTTTACGTAGGTTACGCTCACGTGGCCTCACTGCCAAGCCGAAGAAATGCTTCCTTGGATATAACAAGATTAGATATCTTGGACTGATACTTTCTAATAACTCTCTGCAGCCTCTCCTCAGTAAGATCAAAGCTTTATTAGAATTTAAATTCCCCAAAACCAAGAAACTCATGCGTAGCTTTCTTGGTTCTGTAAATTTTTATGCACGGTTTATCCCGAATCTTGCTGATCTTACAGGCATCTTATCGGACTTCCTTAAAAAGTCTGTGAAGGAACCTCTTGAACTTTCCGACGTAGCTCGGGAAAAGTTTAATGAGATTAAAAGTATCTTTTCGAAGGACCCTATACTTAAGATTCCAGATATTAATAAAACATTTTGTTTGAGAACTGATGCCTCCAATACTGGCTTAGGTGCGGTGTTACTACAATACCATGATGGTACTCCCTTCCCTGTATGCTTCCTAAGCCGGAAACTCCTTCCCACAGAAACAAGATACTCCACAATAGAAAAGGAATGTTTAGCCCTTGTGTGGGGTATCTCCAAACTTAAATTTTATTTGCTGGGAAAAGAATTCATTTTAGAAACGGACCACAAACATTTGATATACCTAGAAACTTTTAAGGGAACCAACAGTCTCCTCTTGAGGTGGACATTGGCACTCCAGGCTTTTAAGTTCCATATTGTGTATATCAATGGTTCATCCAATTATTTCTCTGACTGGTTAAGTCGTGATAGTCAGTAGAAGATTTGTTGCCTTACGCGACTTCCACATGTTAGAACCTTTTCCTCGCCTATTCTTCTTATATGCCTTGACTATAAGTCTTGGTATGGGGGAGTGTGAGGGAAAAGTTCAATAGATAGGAATAAAGATATAGTAACGATAGTTTCATTGCCGGCTACTAGTTAAGGTAGGGCAACTCAAGCTCCCGTTTTTCCCGCCTTTTCTCCCCCTCCCTGAAAATGATAGTTTGACTGCCGGCTGCTTGTTAAAGTAGGGTAAGTCTAGCTCCCGCTATCCCTTCCCCTCCCTCTTCCACCCCCCCTCCCCTCGAAAGGTGACGTTTGGGGCTCTGGTCAAACAGTAAATCACTCGACTCACAGCTCCCAACACTACTGTAAGTACATGCCTGCCTTGTATTCTAGTGGATTTATTGGTTGAAAGCTTCACTTTTGATCAATAATAAACTTAGTCCTTTCAGCCTTGCTCTACGTTGACTGTTGTAATAATCACCAAGTCTTTTGAGTAATGTACACTGCCATGGAGAGTGATTATTTAAGCAGTGGGTAACCTGTCTATCTTTCCAGCTTGGATGTCAGAGAGGGTCACCTGGCAATCAACGAGCAGAAAAGAAGGACTAACATCCAGAGACTTCCCCATTTTGCATTTAAGTACCTGTGCACCTGTATGAAATTGCAGGACGTAACCCCACATCATTGCAGCGGTAAAGAACCTGCTTTCCTGTCATCGGGATACTACTCACTGGTATACTGTGAAGAACTAGCCAGTGGATGGTCACCAACACCTGCGACCCCCCCCCCTATCATCAGCAACGGCTACGATTTCAACAACAGTGTCACCAACACCAGACACCATTGTAGATATTAGTGTTGAGTTCAAATGTTATTTTATTCATTTAATTTTTCATTTTTCTTTCAAATAGGATATACCTTTCATTTTTTATTGTTTTATGTTTGATTTAATAAATAATAAAGTGTTTATCTTTGTGAATTATTATTTCTTTTTCTATTCATTAATTTTCCTGAGGAGGAGCCAGCCTGAGTAATACTGTCTGAAGTTGTTACAGGGCTGAGTAAGCCTTCACAATTGTGGTGATACAACCAAGTAGTGACAGGATTTTCAGAACATGGGACGAACACCGCTACCCAGGATAACCAACACCATTTCTTCTAAAACATCATCAGAAGACCATCCTGGGCATAAGATTCTCATGTCCCAACATCCTACTGGAACCACAGCGGCCAATATTTATTTTATTTATTTTTAATTAAAATCCTTAGAAAAACATAATTATTATCCATCAAGTTATTCATTTGTTATTTTTCCTTTCTTTTGTTCAATAGGAAGGCGTTCTCCTGACACTGGTAGCACAGAAGTCCAGTACAGACACACAGAAGAACAAATATAGTTCAGTAACAGAGAAGACCAGTACAGTAACAGAGAAGACCAGTACAGTAACAGAGAAGACCAGTACAGTAACACAGAAGACCAGTACAGTAACACAGAAGAATGAGTACAGTAACAGAGACGACCAGTACAGAAAATTAAAACAAAAGAACGGTAGAGTGCTGTACAGAAATGCAGTACAGTAGCAAAGAAAAAATGTACAGCAACAGAGATGAACAATAAGGTTTATGCAGTACGGGGATACCTTTCTGGGATCACGGGGATACCTTTCTGGGATCACGCATGATTATAATTACATCAGCCTTACATTCTCTGCCTCTGCTGCTGCCTCTATATTAAACTGAAGAAGCCTACTGTGTAGGCGAAACGTTTTTGATTGAAGACACCTAACTGTTGGGTCTCACTCCAGCAACACCCACGGTATTGTCCCGGCCCGGGTCTTTTCCAGATGACCTACGTTATGTTAGAGTACCAGACATGTGTACCCAGGAGACCTGTCATCTTCACATCGCTCAACGACTCTCAAACATATATTACTGCCATTTCTAGTTGTTGCAATGTTATCTCTGTTGTGTTAATCAAAAATAAGAACAATATTTTTATTAATGTTATTTTTATTAATGTTAACTCCGGTGAATGAACAAAATAAGAACACTACCGTGGCTCCTATGAGAGTGGCTGGATTGGAAATAATACCACCCTGGTAGACGCTTTTGAATCCAAATTAGCAAATCTTGAATTATAATAACATTAATAATTTGCGACCACTGTCAGCCTCAGAGTTATCTCTGAGTTACCAGACCTTGCCACGTGGAGGCCAGTGGTTCGTCTTTAAGGTCCCCCCCCCTCCTCGCCTTCCCCAGGTTCATGTGTCCAGGAATCCATCCGTGGGCCCCCGGATGTCTACCCTTCCTCACTTCCCTAAGGTCAGCCTCGCCTCTCTCTCTCTGCCTTCCAGCCTCAGCCTTCCCTAGGGTTATGTATCCAGGAATTCATCCGTCCGCCGCCGGATGTTTCCCCTTTCTCACTTTCCCAAGGTCAGCCTCACCAACCTGTATTCATGCCTACCCCAGGTTCATGTATCCAGGAAACCATCCGTCTACCGCCAGATGTCTTCCCTTCCCCACTTCCCCAAGGTCAGCCTCAACTGCATGTATTCATGCTTTCCCCAAGTTCATGTATCCAGGAATCCATCCGTTCGCTCCCGGATGTCTACCCTTCCCCACTTACCAAAGGTAAGCCTCAACTGTATTCCCCGCTCCCAGATGTCTCCCCTTCCCCACTTACCCAAGGTTAGCCTCAACAACAACCTTCCCCAAGTTTATGTATCCAGGAATCCATCCGCTCGCTCCCGGATGTCTTCCCTTCCCCACTTACCTAAGGTCAGCGAGTTAGGTCAGTGCCTTCCCCAGATCAGTGTCTCCAGGAGTCCACTTGGTGTCACCTCAGGTGGAAATCCCTTCTCCACTTCCCCAAAGTCAGCGGTATTCTTGCTTTACCCAGGTTCATGTATCCAGGAATCGATCCGTCTACCGCCGGATGTCTTCCCTTCCCCACTTCCCCAAGGTCAGCCTCAACTGCTGGTATTCATGCGTTTCCCAGGTTTATGTATCCAGGAATCCATCCGCTCGCTCCCAGATGTCTCCCCTTCCCCATTTACCCAAGGTTAGCCTCAACAACAACCTTCCCCAAGTTTATGTATCCAGGAATCCATCCGCTCGCTCCCGGATGTCTTCCCTTCCCCACTTACCTAAGGTCAGCGAGTTAGGTCAGTGCCTTCCCCGGATCAGTGTCTCCAGGAGTCCACTTGGTGTCACCTCAGGTGGAAATCCCTTCTCCACTTCCCCAAAGTCAGCGGTATTCTTGCTTTACCCAGGTTCATGTATCCAGGAATCGATCCGTCTACCGCCGGATGTCTTCCCTTCACCACTTACCCAAGGTCAGCCTCAACTGCTGGTATTCATGCCTTTCCCAGGTTTATGTATCCAGGAATCCATCCGTTCGCTCCCGGATGTCTCCCCTTCCCCACTTACCTAAGGTCAGCCTCAACTACAACCTTCCCCAAGCTCATGTATCCAGGAATCCATCCGTTCGCTCCCGGATGTTTCCCCTTCCCCACTTACCTAAGGTCGGCGGTGCCTTCCCCGGATCAGTGTCTCCAGGAATCCACTTGTGTCACTGAGTGGACTCCCTTCCCCACTTCCCCAGAGTCAGCGGTTGCCACCCTCAGTGACCTTGCTGAATGGAAACTTGGTCTTGTCTAGCTGGTCTACGGTAGTGACTGTCCAGGTAGGTGGAATTACTGGAGGGGACACACAGTAAACTGCGTCCAGTAATTACATCCACCAAGACAGCCTGGAACCGTAGACCAGCTGGACGAGACGAAGCTCGTACACAGCTCGGCCACCTCGGGGGCTAATTAATTACAATTTTGGAATTCCTCTTATGTTACACTATGAATTTATACTGAGAACAAGTTTTTTTTTAACTTATTTAGCAGTTTAAATGTGTTTGTGAGCGACATTCTATGTGAAATATGTAAATATATAAAGATGAACACGTTTGAGACACTAGTGGAGGACTGTGTGTCGTGTGTAACATGTTATTTTGTATAAATGAATGTAATATCTACGTGTTATTGTATATTGGTGTCATATGTACCTGTTCTTGTGTGTTCACGAATGTCATGTGTACATGTTATTATGTATGAAAAAGTATCAAATTCAAATCTCTAAATTTCCTCTATGAAAACTATAACAAATTTATAATAATAGCTATTTCTGGTGTTTCGTAAATGAATTTGAAGGTCGGATATATACATACATGCGCGCACACATGTATATGTGTGTGTGTGTATATACAGAGTTTTACATAATGTGTTAATAAAGCTGTGTTTAGAGTGACACCTGGTCTACATGATGGCTTACTCTGTATATACTGTCTTCTGAGCAAAGTACAATGACATCACACGTCTTTAAGACCACAGGTGACATCACACGTCTTTAAGACCACAGGTGACATCACACGTCTTTAAGACCACAGGTGACATCACACGTCTTTAAGACCACAGGTGACATCACACGTCTTTAAGACCACAGGTGACATCACACGTCTTTAAGACCACAGGTGACATTTTCTAACACCAAGTTTTTTGTGTAAATCTTTACCGTCTTTCTTGCATATTATAACTTAATTCAACACTATTGCTCTCAAAACATTTGCTAAGATTAAATACATTTTTAACTCTAGTATATTTTTATCAAACCTATAAATCCACCTAAGTGTTGCTTCCCTTTATATAAGTGTTTTTCACTTGGGTATTTCATTGTTTACACTTGATGCATATATTAATTTCCCTTTCAGAATTCACACTCTTCTTTGGTACGCATATTTTGTCTTTTCCATCATTTCATCCATCATATTTCTGACACACTTTATGGTCAACAGTCTTATTCCATTATAATTATTATATTCTTTAAAGTTTTCCCTTTTCTTTTATAAACATTATGAACAAAATCATTAAGTATTCCAGAACTTTATTACAACTGCCTCACAAACTTCAATCTTAATACATTCTAAATTTACCAGTTTTATTCTTCTTATTGACTCATTTCTTTTATTCTGACTGACTAACTGTTGACAGCAGAGTCAGCCAGGCTGACAGCAGAGTCAGCCAGGCTGACAGCAGAGTCAGCCAGGCTGACAGCAGAGTCAGCCAGGCTGACAGCAGAGTCAGCCAGGCTGACAGCAGAGTCAGCCAGGCTGACAGCAGAGTCAGCCAGGCTGACAGCTGTACCACGGAACTGTGCTCTTCTTTATTGTGAATTATTATGTAGTTCATATAAGTTTTCTTCTGATGTTTACTTTTCACTTTCATCTACACATACACATCACTACAAACACACTACTACGTACACATTATACATCTACACATACACATCACTACAAACACACTACTACGTACACATATACATACATGTGTACACGTTCTCATAAGCATATCTACACTCTCCCACGCCACTGTTTAAATTAATGAGTTCTATATGAATAGTGTAAGAAAATTAAGAAAATTCTTGATCATGTTATTTAAATTTTCTTAAGAAACTGGAATGAGGGTTACAATATTTTGATGAAATATTTTGGAAAAGGATATAAATATGTGAAGAAGTGATTAACTTCAGAGACTTGGAGTTAAAACAGAGATATTCTTATAAATTATCTTAATAAACATTTAGTTTAATTAGAATTAATTATTAAATAATTCTCTCAGTTTTCTCATACTCTCTTCTCTCACCTCTTCAATAATGACATAAGAAACATTCACCACAACAGATGGATAAAAAAAAAAAACTCGGTGATGAAAATAAAAACTATCAACCTGGATGATTCGATCTACTGATAATAAGAATTTTGGTGGTGGCTGCCACAACCTGGCCAGTACGACTGTGCCAGTTACATGTGTGTGTTAATGTCTCCCTGTATCAATGTTATGTACTGTGATGTATCTGTTGTATATGACACACTGAATGTTGTGGTGCACTATGTTGCAGAGATATATGACACACTGAATGTTGTGGTGCACTATGTTGCAGAGATATATGACACACTGAATGTTGTGGTGCACTATGTTGCAGAGATATATGACACACTGAATGTTGTGGTGCACTATGTTGCAGAGATATATGACACACTGAATGTTGTGGTGCACTATGTTGCAGAGATATATGAGACACTGAATGTTGTGGTGCACTATGTTGCAGAGATATATGACACACTGAATGTTGTGGTGCACTATGTTGCAGAGATATATGGCATATAGCTGGAAAGTAATGAAAAAGACAAAACTGTAGAAGGGAACTATTGAATGAAGGAGTTTGTTTCACAGGTGAAAGTTCCTCTCTGCTGTTATGTGTTTTTTCACCACCATCGTTGTGTTGTGATGTGTATAAAGTCTGTCTGATACACCAGAGTTAATAACACTGTATGTAACCTGTCTGGTAAATACCTGATAGAAAACTTATTGACAGGATTCTTTTCTTAGGATTCTGTTGGTAGGAATCAAGTTTATAAGACTGGACGCTATTATGAGATTACTACTGGAAGGACTGTTACCAGAAGACTTTTAGTAGAAGACCTCCGGTAGGTTTCTGTTGGAAATAGTTTTGGCAACACTCTATTGGTAAAAGACTTTAGGTAGCGATTCGTTTGTAACGTATAAGATGAATAAAACCAGACTCACGAAATCGTAATGGCACGATTGCAAACAGACCAAACCACGGGCGGGATTTGAACCCGCGGTCAGAGAGTCTCAAATCCCGCCCGTGGTATGGTTTGGTTAAGATGAATCAAGTCAGATGGTTTTACAGTGACATATAAAACAGTGTATTAACACACAAAATATGAAAGTAACTCATAAAACAGTATCATAACAATAAAAAAGTATAGTGACACAAATCATTAGAGAAACTCATAAAGTAAATTGAGACATAAAACAGTTGAGTACAATAACACATAAAACATTGTAGTGACAAATAAATTAGTACAATAACACACAAAAAAGCTTAACAAACAAACCATCATAATTACACACAAAAATATATGTAATATAAAACAGTACAATAACACAGAAGAACAGTACAATTCAAAAGAATTAAAAATGATAATGTAACATACAAGACTGGTACAGTAAAATAACACACAATACCAGTACAGAACAATAACACAGAAGAACAGCACGGTACAATAACACAGAATAACAGTACAATACAAAAGAATTAAATAATAATGATGTAACATGCAAGACTGGTACAGTACAGTAACACAAAAGACCAGTACAGTACACTAACACAGAAGACCAGTACAAAACAATACACAGAATACCAGAACAGTATACGACCAGTACGGTACAGTACCACAGAAGACCAGCACAGTACACTAACACAGAAGATTGGTAAAGTACAATAACATAGAAGACCAGTACAGTACAATAACACAGAAGACCAGTACAGTATAATACACACAATACCAGTGCAGTACAGTACAGTAACGCAGAGGACCAGTACGGTACAGAAACACAGAAGACAAACACAATACAGTAACACAGAAGACCAGCACAGTACAGTAACACAGAAGACCAGCACAGTACAAAACAGAGAAAACCAGTACAGTCCAAACCACAAAAGACCAGTACAGCACAATAACACAGAAGACCAGTAGAGTATAATAACACAAAAGACCAGTACAGAACAATAACACGGAATACCAGAACATTACAAGAACACAGAAGACCAGTACAGTACAGTAACACAGATGACCAATGCAGAACAACAACACAGGAGACCAGTACAGAACAATACACAGAATTCCAGTACAGTACAATAACACACACGACCAGTACAGTGCAATACACACAATATCAGTACAGAACAGTACAGTAACACAGAGGAACAGTACGGTAGAGAAACACAAAAGACCAGCACAGTACAATAACACAAAAAGTCAGTGCAGTACAATAACACAGAAGACTAGAAGAGCACAATAACACGGAAGACCAGTACAGAATAATACACAGATGACCAGTATAGTACATTAACACACAGGACCAGTACAGCACAATATCTCAGAAGACAAGTGGAGTACAATACCACAGAAGGCCAGTACAGTACAATAACACAAAAGACCAGTACAGTGCAATAACACAGAAGAACAGTACAGAAACACAGAAGACCAGTACTGTGCAATAACACAAAAGACCAGTACAGTACCATAACACAAAAGACCAGTACTGTGCAATAACACAAAAGACCAGTACAGTAAAATAACAAACAAGACCAGTACAGTAATACAGAAGATCAGTACAGTACAATAACACAGAAGAAAATAACAGTGCAATAACACAGAAGACCAGTACAGTACAATAACACAGAAGACCAGTACAGTACAATAACACAGATGACTAGTACAGTAATACAGAAGACCATTACAGTACAATAACACAGATGACTAGTACAGTACAGTAACACAGATGACTAGCACACAGAAGACCAGTGCAGTATAGTAACAAAGAAGACCAGAAGAGTACAATAACACAGAATACCACCAGTACAGTAACACAATGGACCAGTACACAGTAACACAAAAGACCAGCACAGTACAATAACACAAAAAGTCAGTGCAGTACAATAACACAGAAGACCAGTACAGTACAATAACACAGAAGACCAGTACAGTACAATAACACAGATGACTAGTACAGTACAGTAACACAGATGACTAGCACAGTACAGTAACACAGAAGACCAGTGCAGTATAGTAAAACAGAAGACCAGAAGAGTACAATAACACAGAATACGACTACAGTACAGTAACACAATGGACCAGTACGGTACAGTAACACAGAACACCGGTACAGTACAATAACACAGAGGACTAGCACGGTACAGCAAGACAGTGGACTAGTACAGTAACACAGAAGACGAATACAGAACAGTTACACAGAAGACCAGTACAGTACAATAACACAAAAAGACCAGAACAGTACAGTAACACAGAAGACCAGTGCAGTACTATAACACAGACGAGCAATACAATTCATTAACACAGAAGACCGGTACAGTTCAGTAACACAGAACACTACTACAGTACAGTAACACAGAAGACCAGTACAGTACAATAATACAGAGAACCAGTACAGTACAAAAACACAGAAAACGAGAACAGTACAAATCACAGAAGACCAGTGCAGAGCAATAACACAGAAGACCGGTACAGTACAATAAGACAGAGGACCAGTACAGTACAATACCACAAAAGACCAGTATAGTACAATAACACAGAAGACTAATACAGTACAATAACGCTGAAAACCAGTACATTACAATAACACAGAAGACCAGTACAGTTCACTAACACAGAAGACAAGTACAGAACAATACACAGAATACCAGCTCAGTACATTAACACAGAGGACTAGTACGGTACAGTAACACAGGCGACCAGCACAGTACACCAACACAGTACAATAACACAGAAGACTATAACAGTACAATGCACATAATACCAGCGCAGTACAGTAAAATAACACAGAAGACCAATACAGTAAAATAACACAAAGACCAGTACAGAACAATACACAGAATACCATAACGGTATACGACCAGCACAGTACACTAACACAGATCAGTAAAGTTTAACAACACAGAAGACCAGTAAAGTATAATACACACAATACCAGTGCAGTACAGTACGGTAAGGCAGAGGACCAGTATGGTACAGAAACACAGAAGACCTGTACAGTACAATAACACAAAAACCAGTACAGTACAGTACAGTACAGTAACACGGAAGACAGAGAGAAGTACTATAACAGAGACGTACAGTAACACGGAAGACCAGAGAAGTACTATAACAGAGACGGGCAATACAGTTCATTAACACAGAAGACCAGTAGAGTACAATAACATAGAAGGCCAATACAATACAATAACACAGGTGACCAGTACAGAACAATAACACAGAAGACTAGTACAGCACAATAACACAATCAGTACAGTACAGTAACACAGGAGACAGGTACAGTACAGTAACACGTAAGACTAGTACAGTACAATAACAAAGAATACCAGAAAATACAATAAGACAGAAGACCAGTACAGTACAGTAACACAGAACATCATTACAGTACAATAACGCAGAATGCCAGTACAGAACAATAACACAGAAGACCAGAATAGTACAATAACACAGAGTACTAGTACAGTACAATAACACAGTAGACTAGTACAAAGAATAACACAAGAACAGTACATTACAATAACGTAGACTAGCAATACAGTTCACTAACACAGAACACCAGTACAGTACAATAACACAGAATACCAGTACAGTACAGTAGCACACAGGAACAGTTCAGTACAGTTACACAGAGGACCACTACGGTTCAATAACATAGAAGACCAGTAGCGTACAATAACACAGAGGCCCAGTACAATAACGCAGGAGACAAGTAGAGTACAATAACACGGAAGACCAGAACATAACAATAACACAGAAGACCAGTGCAGTACAGTGACACAGAAAACCAGTACAGCACAAAAACTCAGAAGACCAGGACACGAGAGAGAGGGGTGGGTGGACTGCATTTTCCTGGACTGCAGGAAAGCCTTCGACACAGTTCCTCACAAGAGATTAATGCAGAAGCTTGAGGATCAGGGGCGTATAACAGGAAGGGCACTGCAATGGATCAGAGAATACCTGACAGGGAGGCAACAACGAGTCATGGTACGTGAAGAGGTATCACAGTAGCGCTTGTGACGAGCGAGGTCCCACAGAGTTCAGTTCTAGGACCAGTGTTATTTTTGATATATGTGAATGACATGATGGAAGGGATAGACTCTGAAGTGTCACTGTTCGCAGATGATGTGAAGTTGATGAGAAGAATTAAATCGTATGAGGATCAGGCAGGACTACAGAGAGACCTGGACAGGCTGGACACCTGGTCCAGAAACTGGCTTCTCGATTTCAACCCTGCCAAATGCAAAGTCTTGAAGATTGGGGAAAGGCAGAGAAGACTGCAGACAGAGTATAGGCTAGGTGGACAAAGACTGCAAACCTCACTCAAGGAGAAAGATCTTGGGGTGACCATAACACCGAGCAGGTCTCCGGAGGCACACATCAACCAGATAACTGCTGCAGCATATGGGCGCCTGGTAAAACTCAGAATAGCGTTCCAATACCTTAATAAGGAATCGTTCAAGACACTGTACACTGTGTATGTTAGGCCCATACTGGTGTATGCAACACCAGTTTGGAACCCACACCTGGTCAAGCACGTCAAGAAGTTAGAGAAAGTACAAAGGTTTGCAACAAGGCTAGTCCCAGAGCTCCGGGGAATGTCGTACGAGGAAAGGTTGAGGGAAATCGGACTGACGACACTGGAGGACAGAAGGGTCAGGGGAGACATGATAACGACATACAAGATACTGCGTGGAATAGATAAGGTGGACAAGGACAGGATGTTCCAGAGAGGGGACACAGAAACAAGGGGTCACAATTGGAAGTTGAAGACTCAGACGAGTCACAGGGATGTTAGGAAGTATTTCTTCAGTCATAAAGTCGTCAGGAAGTGGAATAGCCTAGCACGTGACGTAGTGGAGGCAGGAACCATACATAGCTTTAAGACGAGGTATGAGAAAGCTCAGGGAGCAGAGAAAGAGAGGACCTAGTAGCGATCAGTGAAGAGGCGGGGCCAGGAGCTGAGTCTCGACCTCTCCAACCACAATTAGGTGAGTACACACACACACAAATACTTATTAAAAGTAATGTTTGCAGCTGGTGTCTGAGGTTGACTAAAATTAATTTACCTGATGTTTGGTCAGGTAAATAATAACATTAATATTCTAAGTAATACAATAAATAATGTATATGTCACTTTAACATATAGTGTGATATATAGTTTTTACTTGTTTGTAGTGTGTGGACTCACTGTATCTACGGTGAAGTGGAACTGTAGTGTGTGGACTCACTGTATCTACGGTGAAGAGTGGAACTGTAGTGTGTGGACTCACTGTATCTACGGTGAAGAGTGGAACTGTAGTGTGTGGACTCACTGTATCTACGGTGAAGTGTGGAACTGTAGTGTGTGGACTCACTGTATCTACGGTGAAGAGTGGAACTGTAGTGTGTGGACTCACTGTATCTACGGTGAAGTGGAACTGTAGTGTGTGGACTCACTGTATCTACGGTGAAGAGTGGAACTGTAGTGTGTGGACTCACTGTATCTACGGTGAAGTGGAACTGTAGTGTGTGGACTCACTGTATCTACGGTGAAGAGTGGAACTGTAGTGTGTGGACTCACTGTATCTACGGTGAAGAGTGGAACTGTAGTGTGTGGACTCACTGTATCTACGGTGAAGAGTGGAACTGTAGTGTGTGGACTCACTGTATCTACGGTGAAGAGTGGAACTGTAGTGTGTGGACTCACTGTATCTACGGTGAAGAGTGGAACTGTAGTGTGTGGACTCACTGTATCTACGGTGAAGAGTGGAACTGTAGTGTGTGGACTCACTGTATCTACGGTGAAGAGTGGAACTGTAGTGTGTGGACTCACTGTATCTACGGTGAAGAGTGGAACTGTAGTGTGTGGACTCACTGTATCTACGGTGAAGAGTGGAACTGTAGTGTGTGGACTCACTGTATCTACGGTGAAGAGTGGAACTGTAGTGTGTGGACTCACTGTATCTACGGTGAAGTGGAACTGTAGTGTGTGGAACTGTAGTGTGTGGACTCACTGTATCTACGGTGAAGAGTGGAACTGTAGTGTGTGGACTCACTGTATCTACGGTGAAGAGTGGAACTGTAGTGTGTGGACTCACTGTATCTACGGTGAAGTGTGGAACTGTAGTGTGTGGACTCACTGTATCTACGGTGAAGTGTGGAACTGTAGTGTGTGGACTCACTGTATCTACGGTGAAGTGGAACTGTAGTGTGTGGACTCACTGTATCTACGGTGAAGTGGAACTGTAGTGTGTGGACTCACTGTATCTACGGTGAAGTGGAACTGTAGTGTGTGGACTCACTGTATCTACGGTGAAGAGTGGAACTGTAGTGTGTGGACTCACTGTATCTACGGTGAAGAGTGGAACTGTAGTGTGTGGACTCACTGTATCTACGGTGAAGTGGAACTGTAGTGTGTGGACTCACTGTATCTACGGTGAAGAGTGGAACTGTAGTGTGTGGACTCACTGTATCTACGGTGAAGAGTGGAACTGTAGTGTGTGGACTCACTGTATCTACGGTGAAGAGTGGAACTGTAGTGTGTGGACTCACTGTATCTACGGTGAAGAGTGGAACTGTAGTGTGTGGACTCACTGTATCTACGGTGAAGAGTGGAACTGTAGTGTGTGGACTCACTGTATCTACGGTGAAGAGTGGAACTGTAGTGTGTGGACTCACTGTATCTACGGTGAAGAGTGGAACTGTAGTGTGTGGACTCACTGTATCTACGGTGAAGAGTGGAACTGTAGTGTGTGGACTCACTGTATCTACGGTGAAGAGTGGAACTGTAGTGTGTGGACTCACTGTATCTACGGTGAAGAGTGGAACTGTAGTGTGTGGACTCACTGTATCTACGGTGAAGAGTGGAACTGTAGTGTGTGGACTCACTGTATCTACGGTGAAGAGTGGAACTGTAGTGTGTGGACTCACTGTATCTACGGTGAAGAGTGGAACTCACTGTATCTACGGTGAAGAGTGGAACTGTAGTGTGTGGACTCACTGTATCTACGGTGAAGAGTGGAACTGTAGTGTGTGGACTCACTGTATCTACGGTGAAGAGTGGAACTGTAGTGTGTGGACTCACTGTATCTACGGTGAAGAGTGGAACTGTAGTGTGTGGACTCACTGTATCTACGGTGAAGTGGAACTGTAGTGTGTGGACTCACTGTATCTACGGTGAAGAGTGGAACTGTAGTGTGTGGACTCACTGTATCTACGGTGAAGAGTGGAACTGTAGTGTGTGGACTCACTGTATCTACGGTGAAGAGTGGAACTGTAGTGTGTGGACTCACTGTATCTACGGTGAAGAGTGGAACTGTAGTGTGTGGACTCACTGTATCTACGTATCTACGGTGAAGAGTGGAACTGTAGTGTGTGGACTCACTGTATCTACGGTGAAGAGTGGAACTGTAGTGTGTGGACTCACTGTATCTACGGTGAAGAGTGGAACTGTAGTGTGTGGACTCACTGTATCTACGGTGAAGTGTGGAACTGTGGAACTGTACTGTATCTACGGTGAAGAGTGGAACTGTAGTGTATCTACGTGAAGAGTGGACTCACTGTATCTACGGTGAAGATGGAACTATAGTGTGTGGACTCACTGTAACTGTAGTGTGTGAACTCACTGTATCTACGGTGAAGAGTGGAACTGTAGTGTGTGGACTCACTGTATCTACGGTGAAGAGTGGAACTGTAGTGTGTGGACTCACTGTATCTACGGTGAAGAGTGGAACTGTAGTGTGTGGACTCACTGTATCTACGGTGAAGAGTGGAACTGTAGTGTGTGGACTCACTGTATCTACGGTGAAGAGTGGAACTGTAGTGTGTGGACTCACTGTATCTACGGTGAAGAGTGGAACTGTAGTGTGTAGACTCACTGTATCTACGGTGAAGAGTGGAACTGTAGTGTGTGGACTCACTGTATCTACGGTGAAGAGTGGAACTGTAGTGTGTGGACTATCTACGGTGAAGAGTGGAACTGTAGTGTGTGGACTCACTGTATCTACGGTGAAGAGTGGAACTGTAGTGTGTGGACTCACTGTATCTACGGTGAAGAGTGGAACTGTAGTGTGTGGACTCACTGTATCTACGGTGAAGAGTGGAACTGTAGTGTGTGGACTCACTGTATCTACGGTATCTACGGTCACTGTATCTACGGTGAAGTGGAACTGTAGTGTGTGGACTCACTGTATCTACGGTGAAGAGTGGAACTGTAGTGTGTGGACTCACTGTATCTACGGTGAAGAGTGGAACTGTAGTGTGTGGACTCACTGTATCTACGGTGAAGAGTGGAACTGTAGTGTGTGGACTCACTGTATCTACGGTGAAGAGTGGAACTGTAGTGTGTAGACTCACTGTATCTACGGTGAAGAGTGGAACTGTAGTGTGTGGACTCACTGTATCTACGGTGAAGAGTGGAACTGTAGTGTGTGGACTCACTGTATCTACGGTGAAGAGTGGAACTGTAGTGTGTGGACTCACTGTATCTACGGTGAAGAGTGGAACTGTAGTGTGTGGACTCACTGTATCTACGGTGAAGAGTGGAACTGTAGTGTGTGGACTCACTGTATCTACGGTGAAGAGTGGAACTGTAGTGTGTAGACTCACTGTATCTACGGTGAAGAGTGGAACTGTAGTGTGTGGACTCACTGTATCTACGGTGAAGAGTGGAACTGTAGTGTGTGGACTCACTGTATCTACGGTGAAGAGTGGAACTGAAGTGTGTGGACTCACTGTATCTACGGTGAAGAGTGGAACTGTAGTGTGTGGACTCACTGTATCTACGGTGAAGAGTGGAACTGTAGTGTGTGGACTCACTGTATCTACGGTGAAGAGTGGAACTGTAGTGTGTGGACTCACTGTATCTACGGTGAAGAGTGGAACTGTAGTGTGTGGACTCACTGTATCTACGGTGAAGAGTGGAACTGTAGTGTGTGGACTCACTGTATCTACGGTGAAGAGTGGAACTGTAGTGTGTAGACTCACTGTATCTACGGTGAAGAGTGGAACTGTAGTGTGTAGACTCACTGTATCTACGGTGAAGAGTGGAACTGTAGTGTGTGGACTCACTGTATCTACGGTGAAGAGTGGAACTGAAGTGTGTAGACTCACTGTATCTACGGTGAAGAGTGGAACTGTAGTGTGTAGACTCACTGTATCTACGGTGAAGAGTGGAACTGAAGTGTGTGGACTCACTGTATCTACGGTGAAGAGTGGAACTGAAGTGTGTGGACTCACTGTATCTACGGTGAAGAGTGGAACTGAAGTGTGTGGACTCACTGTATCTACGGTGAAGAGTGGAACTGAAGTGTGTGGACTCACTGTATCTACGGTGAAGAGTGGAACTGAAGTGTGTAGACTCACTGTATCTACGGTGAAGAGTGGAACTGAAGTGTGTGGACTCACTGTATCTACGGTGAAGAGTGGAACTGAAGTGTGTGGACTCACTGTATCTACGGTGAAGAGTGGAACTGTAGTGTGTGGACTCACTGTATCTACGGTGAAGAGTGGAACTGAAGTGTGTAGACTCACTGTATCTACGGTGAAGAGTGGAACTGAAGTGTGTGGACTCACTGTATCTACGGTGAAGAGTGGAACTGAAGTGTGTGGACTCACTGGTACAGAGATCTGTACAGTAACACACAAGTAACACAGAACAATACAGTAACACACAAGTAACACAGAACAATACAGTAACACACAAGTAACACAGAACAATACAGTAACACACAAGTAACACAGAACAATACAGTAACACACAAGTAACACAGAACAATACAGTAACACACAAGTAACACAGAACAATACAGTAACACACAAGTAACACAGAACAATACAGTAACACACAAGTAACACAGAACAATACAGTAACACACAAGTAACACAGAACAATACAGTAACACACAAGTAACACAGAACAATACAGTAACACACAAGTAACACAGAACAATACAGTAACACACAAGTAACACAGAACAATACAGTAACACACAAGTAACACAGAACAATACAGTAACACACAAGTAACACAGAACAATACAGTAACACACAAGTAACACAGAACAATACAGTAACACACAAGTAACACAGAACAATACAGTAACACACAAGTAACACAGAACAATACAGTAACACACAAGTAACACAGAACAATACAGTAACACACAAGTAACACAGAACAATACAGTAACACACAAGTAACACAGAACAATACAGTAACACACAAGTAACACAGAACAATACAGTAACACACAAGTAACACAGAACAATACAGTAACACACAAGTAACACAGAACAATACAGTAACACACAAGTAACACAGAACAATACAGTAACACACAAGTAACACAGAACAATACAGTAACACACAAGTAACACAGAACAATACAGTAACACACAAGTAACACAGAACAATACAGTAACACACAAGTAACACAGAACAATACAGTAACACACAAGTAACACAGAACAATACAGTAACACACAAGTAACACAGAACAATACAGTAACACACAAGTAACACAGAACAATACAGTAACACACAAGTAACACAGAACAATACAGTAACACACAAGTAACACAGAACAATACAGTAACACACAAGTAACACAGAACAATACAGTAACACACAAGTAACACAGAACAATACAGTAACACACAAGTAACACAGAACAATACAGTAACACACAAGTAACAGAAAAATACAGTAACACACAAGTAACACAGAACAATACAGTAACACACAAGTAACACAGAACAATACAGTAACACACAAGTAACACAGAACAATACAGTAACACACAAGTAACACAGAACAATACAGTAACACACAAGTAACACAGAACAATACAGTAACACACAAGTAACACAGAACAATACAGTAACACACAAGTAACACAGAACAATACAGTAACACACAAGTAACACAGAACAATACAGTAACACACAAGTAACACAGAACAATACAGTAACACACAAGTAACACAGAACAATACAGTAACACACAAGTAACACAGAACAATACAGTAACACACAAGTAACACAGAACAATACAGTAACACACAAGTAACACAGAACAATACAGTAACACACAAGTAACACAGAACAATACAGTAACACACAAGTAACACAGAACAATACAGTAACACACAAGTAACACAGAACAATACAGTAACACACAAGTACCGTACAACTTCATACAATAACAATTCAGTAGAGTAGAGCAACATACTAGAAAATACAAGAACGGTGCTACACACATTAATTAATAAAAAGACCAGCCAGCTGAGTTATAAGACAGCCCGCTGAATTATTTTGTCAAGACGTCGAATCTAGGAGTTTGAAGATTTTTTTCGTTACTGGAGTTTGTGTGTGTGTACTCACCTAGTTGTACTCACCTAGTTGAGGTTGCGGGGGTCGAGTCCGAGCTCCTGGCCCCGCCTCTTCACTGATCGCTACTAGGTCACTCTCCCTGAGCCGTGAGCTTTATCATACCTCTGCTTAAAGCTATGTATGGATCCTGCCTCCACTACATCGCTTCCCAAACTATTCCACTTACTGACTACTCTGTGGCTGAAGAAATACTTCCTAACATCCCTGTGATTCATCTGTGTCTTCAGCTTCCAACTGTGTCCCCTTGTTACTGTGTCCAATCTCTGGAACATCCTGTCTTTGTCCACCTTGTCAATTCCTCTCAGTATTTTGTATGTCGTTATCATGTCCTCCAGTGTCGTCAGGTTGATTTCCCTTAACCTCTCCTCGTAGGACATACCTCTTAGCTCTGGGACTAGTCTTGTTGCAAACCTTTGCACTTTCTCTAGTTTCTTCACGTGCTTGGCTAGGTGTGGGTTCCAAACTGGTGCCGCATACTCCAATATGGGCCTAACGTACACAGTGTACAGGGTCCTGAATGATTCCTTATTAAGATGTCGGAATGCTGTTCTGAGGTTTGCTAGGCGCCCATATGCTGCAGCAGTTATTTGGTTGATGTGCGCTTCAGGAGATGTGCCTGGTGTTATACTCACCCCAAGATCTTTTTCCTTGAGTGAGGTTTGTAGTCTCTGACCCCCTAGACTGTACTCCGTCTGCGGCCTTCTTTGCCCTTCCCCAATCTTCATGACTTTGCACTTGGTGGGATTGAACTCCAGGAGCCAATTGCTGGACCAGGTCTGCAGCCTGTCCAGATCCCTTTGTAGTTCTGCCTGGTCTTCGATCGAGTGAATTCTTCTCATCAACTTCACGTCATCTGCAAACAGGGACACCTCAGAGTCTATTCCTTCCGTCATGTCGTTCACAAATACCAGAAACAGCACTGGTCCTAGGACTGACCCCTGCGGGACCCCGCTGGTCACAGGTGCCCACTCTGACACCTCGCCACGTACCATGACTCGCTGCTGTCTTCCTGACAAGTATTCCCTGATCCATTGTAGTGCCATCCCTGTTATCCCTGCTTGGTCCTCCAGTTTTTGCACCAATCTCTTGTGTGGAACTGTGTCAAACGCCTTCTTGCAGTCCAAGAAAATGCAATCCACCCACCCCTCTCTCTCTTGTCTTACTGCTGTCACCACTGCTGTCACCACTGGTTCCAGTGTGTGTGTGTGTGTGTGTGTGTGTGTGTGTGTGTGTGTGTGTGTGTGTGTGTGTGTGTGTGTGTGTGTGTGTCTGTGTCTGTGTCTGTGTCTGTGTGTCTGTGTGTACTCACTTAGTTGTGGTTGCAGAGGTCGAGTCATAGCTCCTGGTCCCGCCTCTTCACTGGCCGCTACTGGGTCACTCTCCCTGCACCACGAGCTTTATCATACCTCTGCTTAAAGCTAAGAATGTATCCTGCCTCCAAACTATTCCACTTCCTGACTACTCTGTGGCTGAAGAAATACTTCCTAACATCCCTGTGATTCATCTGTGTCTTCAACTTCCAACTGTGTCCCCTTGTTGCTGTGTACCATCTCTGGAACATTCTGTCTCTGTCCACCTTGTCAATTCCTCTCGGTATTTTATATGCAGTTATCATGTGCCCCCTTTCTCTCCTGTCCTCCAGTGTCATCAGGTCTATTTCCCTTAACCTCTCCTCGTAGTCCTTAGCTCTGCAAACCTTTGCACTGTCTCTAGTTTCTTTACGTGCTTGGCTAGGTGTGGGTTCCAAACTGGTGCCGCATACTCCAATATGGGCCTAACGTACACGGTGTACAGGGTCGTGAACGATTCTTTATTAAGTTGGCGGAATGCTGTTCATAGGTTTGCCAGGAGCCCATATGCTGCAGCAGTTATTTGGTTGATGTGCTCCTCAGGAGATGTGCTTGGTGTTATATTCACCCTAAGATCTTTTTCCTTGAGTGATGTTTGTAGTCTCTGGCCCTTTAGACTGTACTCCGTCTGCGGTCTTCTTTGTCCCTCCCCAATCTTCGTGACTTTGCACTTGGTGGGGTTGAACTCCAGGAGCCAATTGCTGGACCAGGCCTGCAGCCTGTCCAGATCCCATTTTAGCTTTTCCTGGTCCTCGTCCAATTGAATTCTTCTCATCAACGTCACATCGTCTGCAAACAGGGACACTTCGGAGTCTATTCCTTCCGTCGTGTCGTTCACAAATACCAAAAACAGCACCGGTCCTTGGACTGACCCCTGTGGAACCCCACTCGTCACAGGCGCCCACTCTGACACCTAGCCACGTACCATTACTCGCTGCTGTCTTCCTGACAAGTATTCCCTGATCCATTGAAGTGCCTTCCTTGTTATCCCTGCCTTGTCCTCCAGTTTTTGCACTAATCTCTTGTGTGGAACTTTGTCAAACGCCTTCTTACAGTTCATGAAAATGCAATATACCCACCTCTCTCTCTCTTGTCTTACTGCTGTCACCCTGTCATAGAACTCCAGTAGATTTGTGACACAGGATTTTCCGTCGGTGGTGTTCCACCACTCTTCTCCTGATAATCTTCTCCATGACTTTGCATACTATATATGTCAGTGGCACTGGTCTATAGTTTTGTGCGTCATGTCTGTCTCCTTTTTTAAAAATTGGGACTGCATTTGCTGTTTTCCATACCTCAGGTGTGTGTGTGTGTGTGTGTGTGTGTGTGTGTGTGTGTGTGTGTGTGTGTGTGTGTGTGTGTGTGTGTGTGTGTGTGTGTGTGCGTGTGCACTCACCTAATTGTGGTTGCAGGGGTCGAGACTCAGCTCCTGGCCCCGTCTCTTCACCGTGTGCTACTAGGTCCTCTCTCTCCTTGCTCCACGAGCTTTATCATGCCTCATCTTAAGGCTATGTATGGTTCCTGCCTCCACTACCTCACTTGCTAGGCCATTCCACTTCCCGACTACTCTATGACTGAAGAAATACTTCCTAACATCCCTCTGGCTCATCTGGGTCTTCAACTTCCAATTGTGACCCCTTGTTTCTGTGTCCCCTCTTTGGAACATCCTGTCTCTATCCACCTTGTCTATTCCACACAGTATTTTGTATGTCGTTATCATGTCTCCCCTAACCCTCCTGTGCTCCAGTGTCGTCAGTCCGATTTCCCTTAACCTTTCTTCATAGGAAATTTCCCTTAGCTCTGGAACTAACCTTGTCGCAAACCTTTGCACCTTTGTACTCACCTATTGTACTCACCTATTTGTGGTTGCAGGGGTTGAGTCACAGCTCCTGGCCCCGCCTCTTCGCTTGTGTGTGTGTGTGTGTGTGTGTGTGTGTGTGTGTGTGTTAATATTTTCTATTACTTTAAAGGAGATTAGATAAATGAAGCCGTGATAAGTGAAAAATGAGAAAGCCTTTAACTGTTAATTATTTTTTCTAACAATTCTTTACCTTTCATCCAATACAAGTGTCTCTCATCCAATACAAATTTCTCTCTTTCATCCAAAACAAGTGTTTCTCTCTCAACCAATACAAGTGTTTCTCTCTCATCCAATACAAGTGTTTCTCTCTCATCCAATACAAGTGTGTCTCATTTTCATCCAATACAAATGTGTCTCATTTGACACTTATTTATATCATCACATTTCTCATTATTGATATCTTGAAAATACTGTGTAAGAACTTTCTTCATTTGCTTTATCCAGGATTCTGTAAAAAATATTCTTAAGATTTTCCTTATTTTCTCTTCTTGTCTTTGCAATATAATTTCAGTTTAGCAGCTGTATAAGAAATTATGAACGTACATATGAGAATGTGTACACGTGTGTGTATATTAGTAGCGGTTGTATACGTGTGTCAGTGGTACAGAAGTTGTATTTTAGTAGTGGTTGTATACGTGTTTCAGTGGTATAAAATTTGTATATTAGTAGTGGTTGTATACGTGTGTCAGTGGTATAGAAGTTGTATACGTGTGTCAGTGGTATAGAAGTTGTGTATTAGTAGTGGTTGTATAGAAGTTGTATATTAGTAGTGGTTGTATACGTGTGTCAGTGGTATAAAATTTGTATATTAGTAGTGGTTGTATACGTGTGTCAGTGGTATAGAAGTTGTATATTAGTAGTGGTTGTATACGTGTGTCAGTGGTATAGAAGTTGTATATTAGTAGTGGTTGTATACGTGTGTCAGTGGTATAGAAGTTGTATATTAGTAGTGGTTGTATACGTGTGTCAGTGGTATAGAAGTTGTATATTAATAGTGGTTGTATAAGTGTTTCAGTGGTATAAAATTTGTATATTAGTAGTGGTTGTATACGTGTGGCAGTGGTATAGACGTTGGATTGTGAGATTCTCTATACGTAAGGAAAATCTGTGATTTCTCGGTGGTTGCTTTGCATATTGTGATTTAACCTGTTTAATGGCACCTTATTGCATATCAGAACATATTTTCACTTTTTCAGTTTTAGGGCGGCAAGTGGAGCGTACTATGTGAACTAGTGTGGTAAGTGGACTGTACTAGGTCAAGTGGTGGTGGTAAGTGGATTGTACTAGGTCAAGTGGTGGTGGTAAGTGAACTGTACTAGGTCAAGTGTTGCTGTTAAGTGGATTGTACTATGTCAAGTGTTGCTGGTAAGTGGATTGTACTAGGTCAAGTGTTGGTAGTAAGTGGACTGTACTAGGTCAAGTGTTGGTGGTAAGTGGACTGTACTAGGTCAAGTGATGGTGGTAAGTGAACTGTACTAGGTCAAGTGTTGCTGTTAAGTGGATTGTACTATGTCAAGTGTTGCTGGTAAGTGGATTGTACTAGGTCAAGTGTTGGTAGTAAGTGGACTGTACTAGGTCAAGTGTTGGTGGTAAGTGGACTATACTAGGTCAAGTGTTGGTGGTAAGTGGACTATACTAGGTCAAGTGTTGGTGGTAAGTGGATTGTACTATGTCAAGTGTTGCTGGTAAGTGGATTGTACTAGGTTAAGTGTTGATAGTAAGTGGACTGTACTAGGTCAAGTGTTGGTTGTACTATACTAGGTCAAGTGTTGGTGGTAAGTGGACTGGTCAAGTGTTGATTGTACTAGGTCAAGTGTTGGTGGTAAGTGGACTGTACTAAGTGTTGGTGGTAAGTGGACTGGTCAAGTGTTGGTGGTAAGTGGACTAAGTGTTGGTGCTAAGTGGACTGTACTAGGTCAAGTGTTGGTGGTAAGTGGACTATACTAGGTCAAGTGTTGGTGCTAAGTGGACTGTACTAGGTCAAGTGTTGGTGGTAAGTGGACTATACTAGGTCAAGTGTTGGTGGTAAGTGGACTGTACTAGGTCAAGTGTTGGTGGTAAGTGGACTGTACTAGGTCAAGTGTTGGTGGTAAGTGGACTGTACTAGGTCAAGTGTTGGTGGTAAGTGGACTGTACTAGGTCAAGTGTTGGTGGTAAGTGGACTATACTAGGTCAAGTGTTGGTGGTAAGTGGACTGTACTAGGTCAAGTGTTGGTGGTAAGTGGACTGTACTAGGTCAAGTGTTGGTGGTAAGTGGACTGTACTAGGTCAAGTGTTGGTGGTAAGTGGACTGTACTAGGTCAAGTGTTGGTGGTAAGTGGACTGTACTAGGTCAAGTGTTGGTGGTAAGTGGACTGTACTAGGTCAAGTGTTGGTGGTAAGTGGACTGTACTAGGTCAAGTGTTGGTGGTAAGTGGACTGTACTAGGTCAAGTGTTGGTGGTAAGTGGACTATACTAGGTCAAGTGTTGGTGGTAAGTGGACTGTACTAGGTCAAGTGTTGGTGGTAAGTGGACTGTACTAGGTCAAGTGTTGGTGGTAAGTGGACTGTACTAGGTCAAGTGTTGGTGGTAAGTGGACTGTACTAGGTCAAGTGTTGGTGGTAAGTGGACTATACTAGGTCAAGTGTTGGTGGTAAGTGGACTGTACTAGGTCAAGTGTTGGTGTTAAGTGGACTGTACTAGGTCAAGTGTTGGTGGTAAGTGGACTGTACTAGGTCAAGTGTTGGTGGTAAGTGGACTGTACTAGGTCAAGTGTTGGTGGTAAGTGGACTGTACTAGGTCAAGTGTTGGTGGTAAGTGGACTGTACTAGGTCAAGTGTTGGTGGTAAGTGGACTGTACTAGGTCAAGTGTTGGTGGTAAGTGGACTGTACTAGGTCAAGTGTTGGTGGTAAGTGGACTGTACTAGGTCAAGTGTTGGTGGTAAGTGGACTGTACTAGGTCAAGTGTTGGTGGTAAGTGGACTGTACTAGGTCAAGTGTTGGTGGTAAGTGGACTGTACTAGGTCAAGTGTTGGTGGTAAGTGGACTGTACTAGGTCAAGTGTTGGTGGTAAGTGGACTGTACTAGGTCAAGTGTTGGTGGTAAGTGGACTGTACTAGGTCAAGTGTTGGTGGTGGTGATGGAGACAAACAATATACACAGCTGTAAAGAATGGATATGATGAGTCCCTGAAGACCAGAAATCAACAAAACCGGTAAAAAAAGTTACGAAGCGGGTCCAGGAGCTATGAATCAACCATTGTAAAAACAATTTTATTTTGCAATTAGATGACAACTTAAGAGTCTTGTCTGTGTTTTTGTTTGTCTTCACTCACTAGAGATGACTTTTATATATCAATGTTGTTCATGTCAGTGTTGTTTCTGTCAGTGTTGTTCCTGTCACTTGTTCCTCTCAGTGTTGTTCCTGTCAGTGTTGTTCCTGTCAGTGTTGTTCCTGTCAGTGTTGTTCATGTCAGTGTTGTTCCTGTCAGTGTTGTTCCTGTCAGTGTTGTTTATGTCAGTGTTGTTCCTGTCAGTGTTGTTCCTGTCAGTGTTGTTCCTGTCAGTGTTGTTCCTGTCAGTGTTGTT